>NC_056524.1:24862800-24997114 GCF_019175285.1 Sceloporus undulatus | reverse complement strand
AAAAAACCCCGGCGCTGTTTTCAATGGAGCCGCGGCAGAGCCGCGGCTTTTTTTCCATTAGCGCCTATGGCAATTCGGGTTACGAAGGTTTTTCGGGTTACGAAATTAGCCGCGGAACGAATTAATTTCGTAACCCGAGGGAGCACTGTACATAGTTTCATGTGGTTAAAGTGAAAATGTTGTAAGTGAAAATTTTGTAAGATGTAATGTTTTTAAAGAAAAAAATAAAATGATATTTAATTATTTAAATTAACGGTTCATTAGGGAACTGATGGTGATGAAACAAGTGGGACGGAGACTAGAGCAATGGTGCTAGAAGACTTGAAGCAAGTCTGATTGAAGAACAGTTAGAGGTCATTGGAAGGTCCAAGTCAGGGCAATGGTGGCAGCAAATAAATTATATAGCTTTTTGTGGGGTTTTCAGGCTGTGTGGCCATGTTCTAGAAGGGTTTATTCCTGATGTTTCAACTGGATGGCTTTTGTGGTCTCTTCCAACTCTATGATCCTGTGATTCTATAAAACATTTTAAATGCTTTTTCCTTCCACTGAGCCTCACCCCAGTCATCCCATCTCTTCAGCATTTTAAAATGTTTGGGAAACAGTAGTGTCCCCCCCTCCTCAGGGTGTCACCTAGTGAGGCCCACTAGTGACACCCTGTTGCAGGTATACTTCCAAAATGAATGAATTGAAAAACCACATTAAGAAACAGAGGTATACTTTGTCCCACTTTTCACTTGTAATGGCAGTTTTGTCATGTGTGCTAATCAACACAAATTTTCTAAGATCTATGTGGGAAAGACAACAAGACCTCTCAAAAATGTATAGGAGAGCATCTTTTAAATATTTACCACCTTACTAACTATGGGTGTTTGTAGCAAGGCCAGCAGGAGAGAGGAGAAAACTAGAGGAATGCTTTCCAACTGGCCTTTGTGGGCCTTTATTCCCGTGGAGGTACTGTTGTTTCCCTCAAAACTGGGAATGTGTTGGCTGCTGCTGCAAGACCAGGACTGATTCTTAAAGCAGAGCCACCCATTGGCAGGAGGTTGCCAGTGGCAGGTTGATCATATTGGTCCTTTGGATCACCACTTTGGGGGTCACAGGGACAGGGAACCACCTCTTCTTAGCTGGAGAAGGACAACAGACTTTGGGAGAGAGTTAGGATTTGACATCATAGTGTCTCCCACAGGGAAAGTGTGGACTAGCTCTCTGTTGTCCAGCTCCAGAATCCCTGAGTAAGAGGAAAATATTGTTGGGGTTAAAACTAGGGTTACTCAGTTGAAAGCTGAATATTGTGACTGCTGTGTCTGAATTGCTGCATTGATATTTTGCTTGTTTGTTGTATGCTTCTGTGTTTGTTTTGTCTGTACATGTACATGGATGAGTGCCAGGGGAAAAGAGAGGAACAGGGAGTTTCTATTGATGTAATCTAGGGCAGAGGGAAGCATGGTGCTGAGGGTTAGGGAAAGACAGGATAGATATTTGAAATCTATCTCATGTTTCAGTCCATCCCCACACCCCTCAATATCCAGATTGCCCTGCTAGTCCAGCCTCTCCTTTGCTGCTGCTGAATGCCAGGTCAATCTGTAATAAAACAACCACCACCCATGATTTTGCTTTGGATGAATGGGCTAACCTGGTAGGTATTATAGAGATGAACATGGTGTTGTCAAGTTGCGCCAATTTTGTCCATCAGTGAAGCATCTGCGCACTCTGGCGGGGTGGAGTTACTGTCATCCACAAGTATTCTGTCATTCTCACATAGAAGCCCATCTATTCTACTGTTGACTTGGAAGATTTGTTCCCTACTTCGATCTATGAGGAGAGGCGAGTAAGAAGTATATTGTTGTTGTTGTTGTTGTTGTTGTTATTATTATTATTATTATTATTATTATTATTATTATTATTATTATGTGTTGGGCCAAAGAGACAGAATGGGGATGCTGTTGGCATGCTGTCTATTCTGCTGCTCAGCATCTTCCTTACCTGAACTGGTCTCAGATATGGTATTGGAGAACCCCAGGACTATAGTTCTAGGGGACTTCAATATCCATACTGAGTCTGTCCTGACAGGACCTGCTCAGGACTTCTTGACTACCATGATAACCATGGGGATATCTCAGTATAGTATTGGTCCAATACCTGTGGCAAGACATACCTCAGACTTGGTTTTTGATATTGGACAATCTGGTTTTAGTGGAGTATACGTACAATGACCCCCCGTTGTCATGGTCAGATCACCTCCTTGTGACATTTAGTTTGGCAGTAGCAGACCCTTCCTGCAAGGGTGGGCAATTGATTAAAATGGTCCACTCCCAGAAACTTATGGAATCAGAAATGGAACGGTGAGATGGAAAGGGTCAATCACTTCTAAGTGCCCAATCTAGTGTTGTGGAGCCCATAATTCACCTTGGTTTACAGAAGATATACAGGCAATGAAACAGGCTGGATGAAGACTAGAGTGCAAATGGCATAAGTGTACGTTGTGGAGTGAACACGACCGAAAATTGGCAAAGACCTTTCATTGTATAGTTTTCTGTGGGTTTTTCGGGCTATTTGGCCATGTTCTATAAGAGTTTATTCCTAACGTTTCTCCAGCATCTGTGGCTGGCATCTTCAGAGAATGCTTGCCTAGAAAGGAGTTGGGTATATATATTGTGTGACCTGGAAAGGCATGAGTGATTTGCATGTACAGTGCGCCCGCGCCATACGTGGCCTTGAGCATACGCGCTCAAGCAGCGGCGCGCGCGCGGGGCGGAAGGGGTGGCGCGTCCCATTCAATTGAATGGGCCCATGCGCCCGTTGCGCCCTGCGCACGCCCGGACCACCACACACGAGCCCCATTGTTTCCAATGGGGCTCGAGCATAGGCGGAATTTCGCCTTACGTGGAGGGATCCAGAACAGATCCCCCGCGTAAGGCGAGGATGCACTGTATATTGTTCTTTTGCTGATGGATTAGTGTCTGCTTGATAGTGCTCATTGTCTGCTGGGAGATTTCTCATTTGCATTTGTTGAGTCTTTATCTTGTTGTTTTTCAGGACTGGGTGCCAAACCTTATAGAACATGGCCACATAGCCTGAAAAACCCACAAAAATTATGGATGCCAGCCATGAAAGCCTTCGACCTTTCATTGTGCCTATTATGCAGCAGTGAAGGTGGTAAGAAACTCTTAATGTGCCTCTTCTATTCTGCCTTCATCACACCATCCAGCAGTGCTTTCTGAGAAGAGTCTATGAAGGTCAGACTCAGAGAAGCCAAGATTAGAAGACTTGGTTGCCTGCTGTGATAAATTTGCTAGACACTTTGAGCAGAAAGTCATATTCTTTGAGCAGGATACAAAAAGCTGCCTCACCTTTGGAATCAGTTGTATCAGAGCTTGACTTTCCCTTCATAAATCTCACTTGGGTGACAAGCATTGGCTGAGATGAGTAAACAGCCTAGAGATACAATGAATGGTTGTGTCCATTTGTATTTGCCATTGGATTAACAAGGGAAGCAAGCCAACTCTCCATATACATAAAAGGCTCCTGATCACTGAGGTTGTTGCTGTGTACCAATTTCTCTGCCGAGTGAAAGCTTCACAATGCAGCCTGGTTTTAGTATCATAGGGTCTTTAGTGTTGCTGCTCCTTTCTTGCTACCTGTGGGATGCAGAAGCCATTTGCTGCTGGCCAGGTGTAAAGGAACGTAATCGTAAAGCTGTCTCCACCATTTCAGTGCGTAATGGAGGACGATGGGGACAATGGGGACCAAAGCACTTCTGTCCCAAAGGCTATGCGATTGCATTTTCTCTTAAGGTAATCTCTTTTCATTGCTTTCATCACCTGTGCCTTAGTAGGTTTTCATCTCTATCCCCCTGCCTTAATTCCTGCTTCAAACACATATCTAACAGTGTGTCTATGAAAGAAAGGGTGGGGAAACTTCAAGATGTAGTTTTCTTTATTCACTAGATCAGTGAAATCTATCAATGAAAGGCAGACAAAAAATGGAGCCTCTGATGGTAGTGTTAATTGTTGGTATACAGAGAGAAAGTATACAGAGATGGTATACAGGAGAGAAAGAGGGAGAATATAAAAGGTCATTTCTGAAAATTAGGAATCCTAACACACTACTCATATTGGCCAATAAAAGTATACAGGACAAAGCTTGGAAGTAACAAGGGGCTAGTAGTTTCATGTAACTCATATTGAGTGTGTAACAAAGCTGCATATCAAAAGTAATATAATAAGGAAGAACAAAGTAATGGCTTCCAATTGCTTTCAAAAGCTGCTTTCAAAGGGCATCTTAAACATGTTGGCTATAATGTTTCAAGTGTTATGTAATTTTCTCATCAGTCCTATATTTCTTCCTTTAAACGGGAAATGGAAAGTACTTAAAAAAAATACAGAAAGTTACTGGGAAACAAAAGAGGAGTGCAACAAGTTGTCATTTTAATGAGTTAAGGCAATAGATTATTTTTGAAATACTGTTTTGAGTAATACGGATACAGTCGCTTAGTGGTTAAGACACTACTTCTGATGATTGGAAGATTAGAAGGTTGGCAGTTCAAGACCCAGGTGCCTAGAAAGGAGTTGAGTGCCTGTCAATAGTCCCAGCTTCTACCAACCTAGCAGTTGCAAAGCATGCAAATGCAAGTAGGTAGACAGGTACCACTTCTCAGTGGGAAGGAAACAGCATTCAGTGCAGTCATGCTGGCCACATGACCACCAGAGCAGTCCTTGGACAATGCTGGCTCTTCAGCTTAGAAACAGAGATGATTACTGTCCCCTACAGTCGGTTATGACTAGACATTCATGTCAAGGGACTACCTTTACCTTTACTGAGGAATAGAAAAATAACTTTTAAAAAGTAATTTCCCAGTCTCTAGAACCTGTTTGAAAGCAACCAACATAAGCTTTAAAACTAATGGAAAGAAACAATGATGAAAAGATGAACACTTTTACAGATAGTTATTACGTTACTCACACAGCGATTATTACAGTCCTCTAGGATATCAGTGGAAGTTTTGGAAAGACCTTCCTCATGATGTGTGCTATGGACATTCCTAAGTCTATAGAACAGACCATGGTGGATTCAACATGTGAAAACAATATGGACCCTTCTGGCTATTTTATTTCTTGTCCTCTTAGATTTTGTACAATGTAAGAGGTGTTCTCTCTTTTGTGAAGTTGAAGGCCTTCATGGCTGGCATCCATAGTTTTTTGTGGGTTTTTGGGGCGATGAAGCCATGTTCTAGAAGAGTTTATTCTCTCTTTCTTTGTTACTTTGTTGTATCTTGTATTTTAACAAAATTAATTTGGAAAATGTTTTAAATGTCTTATTTTGTAAATGAGAAACAGTAAAGCAGAGAGATATGCCTTTAACATAAGAACAGCAATACAATATTTTTTCCTGAAGTTATATGAGTTTTTATTAAACTGTTAGGAGTAAAAAACCTCTGGCAATCTATTACAAACCATCTAAAAATTGTACCTTGTTTCTTATTGGTGTTTGCTAGAAATAGAGTTGGAATGAGTTTCCTGCTCTCTTTTTTCTTTTTCTGGCCCACTTTTTGACTTTGTCTCTTTACCTCTCCTGTCTCAGGTTGAGCCCTTCCAAGGGATTTTGCATGATGATTCATCTCTAAATGGGATCCGCCTGCATTGCAGTGATGGCTCAGTCGTCACATCTGCAGTAGGACCGTGAGCATTATCCTCTCCTGTGTTTTAAGATTTGTGACCAAGTTTCAATAATGCTATTCCCCCAAGAATATATGTACTGTAGCCCTTTATGTTATTTTTTAGAATGAACCAAAGCAAAAAAAAAAAAGAAATGACAAACATTTTATCAGTGATTGAAGTGCCTAAACAATGATTGCAGAAGTGGAGTATCAGATAGCCTTTTTAACATTCATTTCTAACTCAAGATGCTCCCAAGCAAATATCTCTGAGCTCAGAAGTAAGAGAGTCCAAGGAGAGGGGGAGCTCCAGATATATTTAGTATATCTAGTTGAGTGCAAGTACAGTATTGCAAACTGAATGCTTCTCTGGCTTAGATCACCATCCAAGCAAGAGAAAATAAAATCCTCTGCAGCTCTCTTCTCACCCATCCAAACCCCTATGAGACTTAGCTCTTTTGTAATTTAGTACAGACAGATGTTCATAGCCATCAGATAGACACCTTTTTCAAAACTCTCAAGAGTTATTGTCTAGTTTCACTGTGATCAATAATCTCTGTGCTTGTGAAATTGTATAGAACAGGTGTAGGTCTGGGTTAACTTGAGTTGCTCCACACTCTGCTCCCACTGTTCATCAGTTTCCCATGTGCATATTTATTAGTTTATTTTAAAAATTCAGGAAGGGGGATGACCTTGAATTGTTCCACACAATGTTGTTTTTGTGTCCCTTCAAGTCATTTCCAACTTATGATGAGCCTAAGGTGATCTTATTACAGAGATTTCTTGGCAAAGGTACTTCAGAGAGTGTTTGTTTTGTTTCTGGTATTGTCTTCCTCTGAGTCTGAGCTTGGCCAAAGTCTTCCCAGTGACTTAGTGGAAATTTCAACCTTGGTTTCCCAGTGTCCGAGTCCAATACTCAAGTGCTACACCACAATACTACATAATAAAATATTAGGATTATACATCCAAAATAGACTGTCTGGAACTGTCTACGATAAATATGAGAGAATACAAACTGCTTCAAGTAGCATTCAAGTGTGCATGGAAGTGCAGCCTTATGAGCTTCCAGATAGAAAGTTCTGTAAGTATAGTACCAGTATCCTAACTGGAGAATGCAATTTTTCAGGTAAACTTTATTTAAGCAAGATATGTATAGCCTCCAGCCATTGTCTTAAAGACTCAACAAAGCATTTGTGGAAGAATAAGCTACATAGATAATAGCCCTATTTGGGCATTACCTATTTTGAATAAACGCATGATGAAGAGAGCACTTACCTCCCCTATGCCATTGTCACTCTCCTCATGTAGAAGGTGACAGTGTTAAATAGGAGAAGTCTCTATCATGACAAGAATCTCCACACAAACAAAACCACTGATTTTACAACATCCTAGTTGACACAGAGTGTCTCTATGGAAGTGGAAATAACGTCATTCCAAACTTGTTACTTTCCATGACAAGATAGCAACAGTGGTTAGGCATTTCCCTTTTCCCACACCCATTCAAACTGGGCATATAATACCAGAAACAGGGCTAATGTGTTGGATCCAGATTTAGTCATATTTAAAATAGATCCACTGAAATCCACAGGATTTAATACAAACAAAAATCCATCAGTGATACTTTTATTGGACAACCGAAATGCACAATATACTTCTTACAAGTTTTCAAAGGTCCATGGGCTTCTTCATCAGGCAAACCAAACAGGAGGGGGGGGGGACATGATTGGAGATGTTAGTGAGATGCCTGCATGTTGTTTCAGTCCTTAGTATAGATATTATGATGAATAGGATATCTTTTGCAGGAAGGCTCCTCTTCCTTCTGGCCACATGGCAACAGGGAGATTTTCAAAGTCTAGGAAATTTAAAGTCCATTTGCATCTCAACAGGGACTCCTCTTTTGCAATCCAATATGTATCTTTTCCAGTGAGGTTACAGGCCACTATGTAGGCAGGGAACAATGGTTCTCTCAAGAAGTCACCATGTTTTTGCATCAGGAACATTTCGGTGATGTAGAGGTAAAACATGCGAATTCAGTCCAAATTTAAGAAGAAGAAAAAAGTTTTTACCTTGGTTGAAGTCCCAGTTCACAGGCTACCTTTCATGGTTCCCCTGTTGCAGCTACAATGTGGTATCTTACAATACAGAAAACATGGAGGGATAGCTGTGTTGGCCACAGAATTTAAATTAGTCCCAAAACCTTGACTCGTTGATTTCAATATGTCTATTCTTAATACACCTAAGTGAAGACCCTACCTGCTATCTAACATGATGTTGGCTCTATTGTTGTATGCTGGAGCAGCCCTTTTGCTTCTTCCCTACACCAGCCTATTTTAGAAAAGTGATTTCTCTTTGAGGAGTATTAATCCAGCACTGACAGTATAAGTATGGCTGCAGCTACTATCAGATCTTAGAAACTATGTTGAGTCTAAAATCCTAATTCTTTGTTCTGCCACTAGGTGTCACTATGAGCAGCTTAGCTTTTAAGATATATTGTTTACTATGGGTCTTTTTAAGGCTAATGCTTTGCTCTATGATGCCAATGAAACACAATTTTTAAAACATGTCATATATGGGTTAATTATGAGTGATAGGGACAAAGTAAAGGGTTTTCTCAGTGGTCATTCCTAAACTCTGGGATGACTTCTCCCAAGAGGTGAGGTTGACTTCCTCTTTGGTCGATACCCACTTTGGTTGAATTATTCCATTTTGTTCCAGCAACCAAGTGCTTCTTGAGGTTTATGTAATATTTTATTTGTTATCATGTAAATTTTAATTGCATTTTAATAAATCTTATGAAATGTTAATGCATCATGATTTCTGTTAAGTGCTGCTAGTCTCTCTGAATGGTATATAAAAGCTAGAAGGAGAAAGTACAAGTTTGTAAATAAAATGAAAGCTCCAGTATAGACTTTGAAGAAGTAGTGATAATCCTAAGTACGTACAGGATTTCAAAACATTCGTGAAGAACAAGACTAGCAATAGCTCTTAGGCCTTCAGTATCAGAGATACTCTTGATACCATCCCTCTATCTATCCTTTGTATTTTAGTAATAACAAAAACCATTAGACATAACACACAACCCCTTAATTTTCAACAATTCATACAAACTAAGTATTTAATTAATTAATTAATTAATACCCTGCCTTCCTCAACAATGAGATTCAAGGTGGCTTACAATAAGAATATTTTTAAAAAGATTAAGCTATCATTAATTCACAAAACTTAAACAAGAATTAAATAAGAACATTATTTTAAAAACATGATTATATTATTATTATATTATATATTATTATATAAATTTATTTATATCTTCCTGCCTCTCCCAATTGGATCGAGGCAGGATCACAGTTAACAACATTTAAACCATATTCATAACATAGGCTGAATCTGCATTGCAGAAATCATTTGGTCTGACCCCACTTTAACTGCCATGGGTCAATGCTATGGAATTGTAGGTTGTTGTGGCACCACAGCAGAGCCTTCCCATGCAGATCTTAAAACTCACCTTGGCTTATATAAGGAGATACAGCTTTTCAGGCCATGTAGGGCTGCAAAGGTCAAAATCAGCACTTTGAATTCTTCCTGGAAACAGAGCCATAGGCAGTGAAGCTGTTTCAATAGGGGAGTCATATGATCCTTGCAACCAGCCCCAGTCAATTGCCTATCTCCAGCATTGTGAACTTGGTGAAATTTTCAGTTTTTATAGGCAGTTCCACATACAGCTTGTTACACAAACAGCATGTAATTAAGGCATGCCTCATTTTGTGTGTGTCTGTGTGTGCACAATATAAAATGGAATATACAATTACAAATATAATAATACAGCCTGAGCATTGGACTACAACTCTGGAGATCAGGATTTGATTCCCTGTGCAAGCATAAAAACACACTGCATGACATTAGGCAAGTCTCACTCTCTTAGCCTCAGAGGATGTCAATGGCAGCCCCTGAAAGAAAGCTGCCAAGAAAACCCTATGACAGGTTCATCTTAGGATCGCCTTAAATAAAAAATGACTTGGGGGCACAGAACAACAACAAAAAAGATCTAATAAGGTCCAGTAGAAAGGGGACTCTATTAAATTCAAATTATATCAATGTTTGAATTCTACATAATACAACAAAATCCAAACTCCACAAAAGAGTGATACCTTTACAAGGCAACCAAAGTGCACAAAATACATCATGTCATGCAGCTTTTGAAGCTCCCCTGGTTAAAAATCATACAGAAGAATAAACATGATTTTAATAGGATCACAGACCTACATTTTCTCTCAGATGTTATTTCTGTTGTCAGTTAAGATGGTTTGGAGAGATGTCAATGCAGGCAGAGGCTCCATCCCTTTTTGGCCATTGGAGGACTCAGGTCAAAGGACAATAAGGGACATGTAGTAAAATTTTAACTCCAATAGCAACATAATAGTAACTTCCTTTGGGATCCAAGTTGCAATTGAGAACAGAAGTAACGTCAGTGACTTTTCCTCTCCTATATGATTTTTAACCCCTTTGCATAATGGAAGCTTGCATGATGTATTTTGTGCATTTTGGTTGGCCAATAAGGGCAATATTTTGTGGATTTGGGGTTTTGCTTTATATTACTGCATGGCTATGAGAGATGGTCATAAAAGCAAGTCTTTTGTCAAATGGATTTTTCCAGGTAGAAAAAAAAAGACTCACCTTTATAACCGTCTCCCTTGGGAAGAGAACTGAGGCATTATGATGTCATGCAGTAAATAAAGCAAATGGAAAAGTGCTACTATCCGGCTGAATTTCTGTTTTCTTTCCTTGTGTGATAAGCTCCTTAGTGACTTATAGTTTCTGAGATTGGCCTTAGAATCTCTCTTATGTATTGGAATAAGTATTGCTGCTTGCTAGCCAGGTAGAAAAGAACCCGTTCTATCAGTCTGAGAAAGTAAATTGCCAGAACAAGAGCCTGTCAATCCATTAAATTGATAAAAGGGTCAGGAAGAAGATAATTCTCTAATGGAGCCTTGATAAATTTCAAAAAAGTGTCTTTTAATTTCTTTCATAGAAATAGGTGGCCACTCTGGGACCTGATCCATCCTGTTAGTACCTACCATATTCCAGAAATTCAGTTCAACTCCAAGGAACCATAGAAGGAGCTGTGATAAAATCCACAGTGGATTTGCCACTGGCCATCCCTGTAAAATCTTAGAAATGATGACATTTGGTACTCCAGATCTACTAAAGTTCTCCCAAATATCCCCACCTCATTTTCTTTGAGAGCCAATGCCAGCTCATACCATTGCTCCTTAAATGTCTTGTTTTTTTTAAAAAAAGTAGCAACATTTCCTATCCCATACACTGCAAAAGGTCTCTTTAAACTACATTTTTCCAGATGACTTTCCTTGCCAAACTAGGCAAAATCATAAGGCAACTAGTTTTGTGAGTTACCAGTGTCAATTAAAAAAAACAAAACAAGGTTATCAGGCATCAATATTCAATATTTCAAATCTGGCATCTCCAACAAGCATCATGCTGAATATATATCCATTAACTTTTATGGGATCCATTTAATTCTTTTTGCTGACAGCTGACATGGTGTTGCGGTTTGAGTGTTGGATTATGACTCTACAGGCCTGGGTTTGAATCATGGCTCAGTCACATCAACAAACTGGGTGAGCTGGGGCAAGACACACTCACCCAGTCTCAGATGATGGCAATGGTAAACCTTCCTGAAGAAACTTGCCAAGAAAAACCCATGATAGATTGGCCTTAGGATCAGCATAAGTCTGAAATGACTTGAAGACACAACAACAACAACTTACAACTGTTTGGAAATAGGGCCCATCCACACTACAGAATTATAGGACTATTATTCCATCTTAATTGCCATGGTTCCATTCAATGCAATCCTGAAATTTGCAATTTAGTGAGAATCATTTAGAATTCTTAGCCAGAGTGCTCTAGTGCTTCACCAAACAAATCCCCCAGGATTTCATAGGACAGAACCATGGCAGCTAAAGTGGAAGAATAGCACTGTAATTCTGTAGTGTGAATGGGACCCCAGTTAAAATTTTAAAACTCCTCCAGCCCTACAATGACCCAAATCCTAAAAATAAAGGTTGATGGACACCCTACTTCATTCTTGAAGCCTGAGAAGACAACCCCAAAGCAATTTACAACACTTGCTCCAAAAGAACCTAGAGATATAAATTCTCCTCCATGGAAGGTGCTGGGGAAAATTGGGGTGGGTGCTGGTCTGCTCATGTCCCACCTGTGGGCCAAACATAAGCAACTGGTTGACGGCTTTTGGTCTGATCCTATAGGGCTTGTCTCAACTTCTCATGTAACCCACATGTTGATTGTGTAAAGCCTCCTGCAATGTGTTGTTTTCCTGTTTGATAGGAAGGGTTATTGGACGCTTGCCAAGTCTTGCCGTCGTAAGAATCTCATGCAAGCCTTCCGGCTCAGAGTCTCAAGACCCCAGGTTGATGGTGATGATACAGCAGCCAACAACATTCAGTTTAAATGCAGCAATGGAGTTCGGCTGCGTGGAAAAGGATTGGCTTGGGGCCGATATGGAAAATGGAGCAAATCCTGCAAACGAGGCATTTGTGGTCTGCAAACAAAGGTAGATAAGGGACAGAGACTGGGGAGAGTGGATGCTACTGGACTCAATGATGTCAGGTTTTTCTGCTGCAAAGATTAACTATTTGCACCTTCCCAGCTCTTGGAGCCTGGGTGTACCTTTAGCCTGTCTATTCATATACGTATAAATCATTTTCAACAGCATGTAAATATCTCGGCTTTCTGATTCTTTGAATCATATATACACTTATTTATTCATTTGTGTGCTTAAGCTGATATCAAGGGGAGGCTTCATGGGGCAGCTGCAATGTCCACATCCCACAAGGGGATCCATCTTATTGTCACCTGGCTGTCTTCTATCTCATAGCTGTTGCTTCACCTTAGGCATATAAGATGATGGCTTCACTTTGCTGTCCTATCCTTATAGGCAAAAGTATGGACTGAGTCCAGATGGATAAGGCAACAAAATGGGAAATGGCATGAAAGTGGGCTGAGAACAACCCCCCTGCCAAGAGTTGGAGTTGACATTGAATCAAACCCCTTTTGTTGCTCTCCATTTTCATCCTCCTTTCCTTTGTTTGCCAAAAAGACAAACAAATGGGTACTAGAACAGATCAAGCCAGAAATGTCCCTGGAAGCCAAGATGACAAAACTGAGGCTGTCATACTTCGGAAACATCATGAGAAGGCACAGCTCATTGGAAAAAAAACAATAATGCTAGGAAAGGAGGAGGGAAGCAGAAAGAGAGAAAGGCTGCATGCTAGATAGATTAACTCTATTAAGGAAGCCATGGGTATGAGTTTGTAGGAACTAAGCAGAACAATGGAGGACAAGGTGTCTTGGAGATGTCTCATCCACAGAGTCTCCATGGGCTGAGATCGACTTAGGAGTGGTTAACAACAACAACAACAACAACAAAAAGTCCTTTTAATTATGGCCACGTGGATCTCAGTTTTGTCATCATTCTTAAAGAAACAATAAGGAATTTTTCATATTCTGAACAGCCGCAGCAACATAAAGTAGCTACTGTTGTATTAAAAGAGAACTTTCAGCTGTTGGGGTTATAATTTGTAGAATCATTTAGATCCCCAGGACACGTAGCATTCCATTTCCCCTTATTCACTTTAATTGGAATCTAAGTGACTCCAATGCCAATTTAATGAAACCCACAAATTAAAACAACAAACAAAAAGCACAATGCAACAGGGAATGAAATACCAATCAACTGTTTTGTTGTAGGAGAATACACAGAGCATGGAGTGACACAGGTTGAGAAGTTTATGTATTATTTTAATATTCCTTAGGAGTCAGTTATGACTGAAAAACACAGAAGGATTAACTACTTGGTAGCCTTCTCTAGTATGGTGTAGTATTTTGAATGTTGCACTAGGACTCTGGGAGACCAGGTATCAAATCCTCACTCAGCTATGGAAACCCACTGGATAATCTTGGGCAAGTCACATTCTCTCAGCCTCAGAGGAAGGCAAAGGCAAACTGAACAAAGCTAGCCAAGAAAACCCTCTGATAAGATTGCCTTATGGTCAAAACAAGTAGGAAATGTCTTGAAGGCACACAACAATAAATAACAACAACAAAGCCTACTCTTGGTTAAAAAAACTGATGAAAAACCACAGAATGGATGGATGGATGGATGGATGAATATATATTCTGAAGCAACTAACAAACAGAACTTAAAAGTATATATCAAAGATAAAATGGTTTGGCTTCTGCTTTCTTCAGTTGCCAAAGATGAAACAATACAAATAATCAAATTAAAATTAAAAAGGGTTGCCAGTCTTTTTAGATTTGTGAGCACATCTGACATATATAAAGGAAGCTGTCACAAAATTGCTGCTATGCAGTCCTTGCTAGTCACAAAATGGCTACCTCACCATTTGGACTGCCAAACATGGGAGTCTGCCAAGTCATGAAGACAAATAACTTGGTAGAGAACTTGAATATAAGGCAAAGACTGAATTTGAACCTTGGATATCTGGATTCACAAAGCACAACAATATTTCCACTCCACAAAGGGAAAACTAGTTTTTGCCTCAGAAATATTTTCCCACAACAAGCCAGGGCAAAACATTTATGAACCCACGCCAAAATGAACACCCATACTCAATACACACACACACTGCTGGGAAAACACAGAGACATATGCACTCTTTAAATCGGGGGTGGGCAAATGGTGGTGGGATACAACTCCTTGATCGTTCCTGCACCACACATGTTCCCAATGAAACCAAAATTGACATTGTCATTGTATCATTTCTGTCTCAAGTCAAACATAACTGATCTTTGCAGGTTTAGGGGTTTTTATGGCTAGTGTGGGGGAAAAGCAATTTAGGAGTTTATCACGTTGCCCCTTGTTCTTGCTGGCATTGCATTAATGAAGGGAAGTGCACTCCCTAACACATGGCCCTCCACTAGCATAACCATCACAGGTGGACATCTTGAGGGTGGTGGGATACACCCTCAAGACCTTCCCTGGGCCGTACAGGTTCCCAATGCAACCAAAATTGATATTGTCATTGTATCATTTCTGTCTCAGCTAAACACAATTAGTCTTTGCAGTTTCAGGAGGTTTTATTGCTAGTGGAGGGAGGAGAAGCAACTTAGGAATTTATCACACCACCGTTGTTCTTGCTGTGATTGAAGGGAAGTGCATCCCCCCCTTGCCGGATGACTCTCCATCAGCATGACTGGACTGTTGCTCACCCCTCAAACTCTTTTCCACCCATGTCCTCAATCCACCTCCCTGCCCTATGCCCTACCCAGCATGCCTTGCGTCTCAGGAGGGTGGGTGTTTTTTTAACGCAGTTGTGGAGTTATGCAAATACAGTTTCAAAGAGGAAAAAAGGTCAAAACAAAACAAAACAAAACAAAAGGCTTTTCTGGAATAGCAAAGGGGAGGGGGAGAAAAGAAGACACTGACACACAATCCCTGAACTGCTGTGCGAGTAACTTACCTCACCTGAAGCCCAGTCTTATAATAGTACTATTGGGAGCTTATTGATGGGTTTTCCATATTTGGAAAGGTGCAAGTTAATCACACTTCACAGTCAAGGTAGCAATGAGAGGGGGATGGTGTCATGCAATAGGTATGGGCCATAGGCACCATAATCCAACTTGTATGACAGTTTAAAAGCTATATGTGATAAAGTCCTTACTGGCAGGATGAATGCTTTTGTGTATGTGTGTTTTTAAAGTAATTGCACAGCCATTAAAAAAATGTTCCTGGTACCTAGATCCTTTGGCGGGCTGGTGGTGGTGGTTCTAGGGTAGACTCAGGAACAAAGAATCAGGGCCCCAGTGACCTGGATGTGGCCCACAAGCTACATATTCCCCACTTTAGCTTTAAACACAAATATCCAAACACCCACTGACATTACAGAGACATTATCTCCCCAAGTGGTAGAATTCAAAGATATAGCTGTGTTAGTCTGTAAAATCAATATGTAGAGAGATGTTGTAGCACCTTTGAGACTAACTGAAAGAAAGAAGTTGGAAGCATGAGCTTTCATAGACTTAAGTCTACTTCTTCAGTTGCATTTGGTCAAATGAAATTGCAGTCTCAAAGGTGCTACAAGATCTTGTTAAGGAAAATGCAACATGGGACATACAGTAGTAGAAATAAAACATGTATGTGAAAGTCACAATGACTAAGCAAGAGCAATTAAGAAGCCACACAAGTGAAAAAGCTAATGTAATTTAGAAGTCTTGCATGTCAAGTACAGAATTATAGAATGTACAATTGGAAACACCTGAGATTCATTAAGTGTACAAGGTGAAATGATGAAATTCTTAAGTATGGGTTGAACTATGTGAACCAATTAAAATGAGTGTACATGCCCATTGGGTGGAAACTGACTAAGTGGGTGGTGATTAACAATGGCTATAATAATTGCTATGTTTGCCAATGTATTTTGTGGGTAGTTGTGGATAGTTGGAGTGTTTTGGAGATATTGGAGATTATAGAGATTGTGAGGGCATAGAGCATTTGTATATAGTAGAATAAAGTAGATCTTTTATATAAGACTACTGAGTTGTCTGGTGTCTTGAGTGAAGATACAAGAGCCAGCAGAATCCTGGAGAAGTTTGGAGACATCTCAGGAAGAAGAGTGAGAAGGCTTGGAGAGTTTGTCAGGGTCTTCAGCCTATTCTCTGAAACTCTGCTGCTTTGGAGAAAAGCATTAACCACTGACCAAAGCTGGTCAGCACCGCTGCTTAACAAGGTGGTGAGTTAGAGCCAGAGGTGAAGAGCTACAACTCCCATCATCCCTGACAGATCTCTCTATATATAATCTCTTCCCAAATTATAGACAAACCAAGATGCAACTGTTTGTAGTATGCTTCTGAAACCCTCCAGCTACTCCATACTATCAGCTTCTTTTTACCACGGGGATTGCTTTCCAGTGTCCCTCCCTATTCCCTACCATCATTCTCTGTGTCCAGTCAAGCAGAGGTATTGTTGGAAATGGAAAGAAAAATGGTGAGAGACTGGAGGAAGATACTTCATCTCCCAGCATACCCCTAGTATTTTTTTTTTTTCAAATTAAGAATGAGAAGAATCAAGGTCGCAGATATAGGCAGCATGGCTTTAGATTTGGAGCTGGAGTCTATAGCTGGGTTGTAAGCCTAGTACAGAACAAAGGGTAATAGAAAATTTTTTTTTAAAAAAGTAAACCCCATGTAGTAGGTATGGAAAGAATATTTGTAAATATTCAAATCCCAGATGGGAAAAAAAAAACTATTCCTAGATTAAAGAGAAACTTCACACTCTGGGATTTGTTCTGTGTGAAAAATACTTGGGAGTTTTCTGCACAGACAGTGGCAGTTTCTGTGCAGAAATGTTAGTTTTGCATAACAATGCAGTTTCCTGTGACAAAAAAGGCCAAAAAATATTGGATTTTTCACAGAATAAATCTTGAACTGTGAAGATTCTCTTTCTTGTTTTTGCCCACAATGATGGTTGCAATGTTTTGCATCTGTACTATGCAGAAAGAGAAGAGCTTTCAGGGGAAGTAAGAAAGAGTTAGTAGATTGCATGATATAGAAACAAGATGGCATTGGGATAAAATGAAAGAAAAAATATTTTAAGAGGGCTGTTCCCTCACCACCCCAGCCATCTGTCAACTGAATATGAACCTCATGTGCTCCAACACTTCATATATGAAAACCAGGGAGATGATGATGATGATGATGATGATGATGATGATGATAATTATCATCTATAACCCACCTCTCTGTGCAACACAACTGGGGCGGCTTACAAGTTAAAACAGTACAGACCCATATCCCAATCTCCCAGCCCCTAAAATAATGATTAAACAAGAGAGAATTTAAACATACTTTAAAATAAGCATTCAAATCAGGCAGTGGTTATAGCAGAGTTCAGGGGATAACAAGTACAGGTTATAGTGGCCAGTATCTATTCTGGAAAGGCCTGCTGGAAGAGATCCGTCTTAACAGCTTTTTAAACATTGTTTAAGCTTGCGATGTGACGGATCTCCTCCGGCGGGCCGGAGGAATGCGAGATTATCACATTCCATTTAAAAACCTTATCCCCAATGGGATAGATGTGTATTTAATAGTCAGGCAAATGCAGCGCATACACAGCCCAGGTGCCAGTGGTCTTATTCTGCAGCTTTTCAAAAATGGGAAAATCCTGTTCTTGAAAAGCCGCAGAATAAGCCCAGATGCCAGCCGGGATATATATGGGCTGCATTTGCTCTGCCACAGCTGAATGCAAGAAGATCTGTTTTTAAAAGTAAACGTGCCTCTATCGCATTGGGGATGAGGTGCTTTCAACGGAATATGATAATCTTCCAGAACACTTGATCAAGTAACATCGGAGTGTGATCAAGATGGCAAAAGTTTATTGATGAGGAAAACCACACAAGCTAGGAAAGGCTGCAGCAGTTTGCTTTAGTCTGAGCCTATTGGATAGGGCAAGACTCTCCTTCATCTACTCTCCCCTCTGCTGAAGTAATTGAATGCAAAGTACTTTTTGCATTTTGAACTCAGTTTGTAGCACATGAAGTAAGATAGAGAGAAATGGGTAAAGTAGGAGGAGAGACAATCTGGGATATTTTAAAAATAGTTCCAAAAATGGGATGACAGAGAATTAATCGAGACTGTCTCTGCCAAACAGGGACAGGTGCTCATGTCCTGTTCATGGCTATAATAATTAATAATAACAACAAGGATAACAACAACAACAATATTTATTTCTTACCAACCTCTATCCACAGATTGAGGCATGGAACAACAGCAAATAAACAATGCACAGCACCAATCAAATACTTTAATTAAAACATGCAACAATTTAAAAAGACAAATAAGGCATACATACTGTAATTCACAATTTACAATTTAAAAATCACAATTTAAAAATCAGCTTAAAAACATCCAGTAGACACCTAGCTCACCATCATGGGAAAATGTGCTATAGTTGGTAGGTCTTCGGTTTGTTCTAGCATGCTTCTTCTTACCTATTTATAGCCAAGGGACTGGAAAATGTGCCTCTCCAGATTATTATGAACAGCAATCCTCATCACCTCTAGTTAGCATATAGAAGAGCATAACTGGAAATCGCATTCTAACAGCATCTGGAAGGCCATAGTTGTCCATATATCTAGTTAATCAAAGAAGATATTAGATTCCCCTCTCCCAGATTTTGTTCCCTTGTTTTAAAGCAAGCACTGAAGAACCTTTGCTCTGCAGATGTTTGGGGATTAAAGTTTTTGCCAGCATTTCCAATGATAAGGAATTGTGGTAATCATAGTACTGAGCATCTGAACAGCCAAAGTTTCCCTAGCAGTATTTTAAAGCATCCTTTACCACAAAAACCTGAGCCCTTGTGTGTTCATGGTGGCACAATGGAAATTTGATTTTCTCAATGAAGATTATCACACTAGGGGCTTACCATCTGTGAATCACCCCTGGATCATTGGGGAAGCATGTGTGTATGAATGTCTGGCATGCTTCCTCAGTGTCATGGAATTGTTCAGGAAAAGTGAATTTCCTGTTAATGCAAGTTTCTGTCAAGAAGAAATTCACTCTTCTTGAATGATTCCATGGTGCTAGAGGGAGCTGAAGATACCATGATGCTGAGGATGCGTGCCAGGTGTTCATACAAAAGTGCTTCCCTAATGATCCAGAGACGATTCACAGGGGGTAAGCCATAGTGTGATAATCTTCAATATCTGACCAGAATGTTTCACATCATTTTGCTATTAGAGCTAACTCTAACTAACTCTCTGACTTGAACACAATGGTGCGTTACAGACCGCCCAGAATGGGCAATCTCGTGCCGCTGCTGGTTGCAGTGTGGAGGAGCCGCAGCAGCCAAACCATGGAGCTCCTCCGTGCTGCAAATAAGAAGCGCCAAAATGGCGCTTCTCTTTGCAGCGCGGATATGATGCCACGAGGCACCAATGGCACACTCGCAGCATCATATGCACCGTGTGACGTGTGGGCGCAGTGTGTCCGCTATGTAAAGATGGCGGCACCCATGTGGAATGGGCGCTGCCATTTTGTATGGACTGGGTCCGTATTAGGGTTAGGGGCGTCCGGAAGGGACGCCCCTTTCTAACCCTAATACAGACCCAGTCCGTACTTTATGCCCGTCTGTAATGGGCCAATGTTTGATTCTTCTGGCAAGTTAATCTCTCTCTCTCTCTCTCTCTCTCTCTCTCTCTCTCTCTCACACACACACACACACACACTCTTACACACACACAGAGAGAGCAAGTCTGGAAAAGTTAATCTCTACTTGAATTTTCTTAAATCCATAATATCTCAGATAAAGTGCTGAATTACTTGGAATTTCCCTTGTGCAACTGAGTGCTGAGCCACTCCAGCTGCATGTAATCACTGCATATAACAGCTTGATATTAGACGTGTCCATAGGTTATTATTGCTCTGTTGTTTTGCTTCAGTGCTTTACAGGCTGGAAATAATAATAATAATAAAAAATTCAACACTTGTTTTTCTTTTCTTTCCAGGGGTTTGAATTCTTTTATTTATAGCCTTTGGAGTTTATAACCTAAATGGCTTCTTGAAACAGCTGGCATAAAAATACACTTCTGAGTTGCTGCTCTCCACACTCCAGTTTCCCGAGGCACTTGTCAGGTTACCTTCTATTAGAGCAAGTACACACACTCTTTCTCAACATATTTAGGAATCAGTCCTGTAGTGTGGAATCCTACGTATACAAGAAAGAGATTCCTAACAGTCGTAAGAGCTGTTTGACAGTGGAATAGACCACCATCTTCTATGGAGGTCTTTCAACACAGGTTGGGTGGGCATCTTTCAGGAGTGCTTTAGTTGTGGATTGCTGCCAGCTTTGGCATCTGGGATCTGTTGCTTCCTCCTAATGCATGGAGTTGGTGTGTGAATATGCTGGGGGGGGGGGGTGCGGAGAAGTGGTCACAGCAACCAACCACCTCCCAAATGCAGCTAGGACTGTTCCTCCTTCCCCTTCTCAAAGTACATTCACATACAAGATGGTGAGTTGTGGGCTGCTGGTCCAGAATCACTCTTCCTAGATGTTAGTGACATTAGTCAGTGTTATCACTATGGGGGTGCAGGGGGTGCAGACCACACTGGGTAAAAGTTTGGGGGGCAGAGGAGCCCACATGGCAGCAGGCACGCAAGACTCTGAAAGTTTTGTGTAGGACCCTGCATTAGTCTGGGTGGCCAGGGGTGGGAGAGAAAAGCAGTTTCTCTCCCCCCCCCCCCCCCCACACAAGGTGACATCCACCTTAGGGATGCCACTGCCATCACCACTGCTGTTCTTCTGATCACACGGTTGAAACAGAGGGCCTGAGCATGCCCACCACCCTTCCTGTCCACCTGTCCACGTGTGCCCATTGAGCCACTGCTTTGCATCCTCCAGCCCCTGGGGGTCCCTGCTTTGATTTCTGCTGCTCCTTCTCCTCCTGCTGTGCCCCCTGTGCAACCCCTAACCCAGCCAGACATTGAGTATGGGGCATACCCAAAGCACTCCGGGTTTGGCAGTGTGAAAAATAGGTTGCATGACCATGGATGACCAAAGTGCTATCGTGGGGAAAGTATGATAAGAAATGATGCCAAACTGGTACACTTTGATTCTTGCCATGCAGGAAAACACAATCAAAGCTGTCCCAACACATGGCCATCCAGCCGCAGTTTAAAAACCTCCAAAGTAGAAGCCTCCATCACACTCTGAGGGAGCATGTTCCACTGTCCAGCAGCTCTTACTGTCAGGAAGTTCTTCCTAATTCTGAGGTGGAATCCTGTAGTTTGAATCCTAGTTCTAGACTCTGGAACAGCAGTAAACATCCTCAATGTGATATCTCTTCAAATATTTAAACACAGTTATCATGTCACATCTTAACCTTCTCTTCCCCAGACTAAACATACTCAGCTCCCTAAGCGACTCCTCACAGGACATCACCTCCAGACCTTTCACCATTTTAGTCAATTCAACTAGTCCAGAAATGGAACCCAATTTTCATTTAATGTATTGGCATAATTCATTTTCTATTGCCATTACCATATTAATATGTGACCTTGTACATAAGAGTCAAATTTGATTTTTTTTCCTCATTTCAATTCCATCGGTAAAGAATCTGTATGTGTTAAACTGAAACAAATACTTACATAAATACAAAACATTATTTCTGTGGGTACTGCCCTATTGCTACTCTCAACAAGAGTAGACCCGTTGAATTAATTGCTGTTTGTTGTTGTTAGACATCAAATTGGCTTCAACTCTAAGAATAAGAAACTTCTAAGATGCTCTTATTAATATTTTTGCTCAGGTCTTGCTATCTCAGAGGCATGACTTCCTTGATCGGTCTATCCACTTGTAATATGATCTTCTGCATTACTTACTGCCTTACTGTGTTGTGATTTCTAATGTGTCATGTTGTCCAATGATATGAAAGCTCAAGTTTAGTCATTTTGGTTTCTAGTAAAAGTTCAATTGCTCTAGTTACTGCTGTGTGACTGCCAAGTAATTTTTGATTAAGGCTATCATAGAGTTTTCTTGGCAATTTTTTTTCCAGAGGGCTTTTCCATTATCTTCCTCTTAGACTGAGAGAGTATGACTTGCCCATGGTCACCCAGTGGGTTTTTATGCTTGAGCGAGGATTTGAACCCTGGTCTCCAGAGTCATAGTCCAACACTCAAACCACTACAGCACACTGGTTGTCAGAAGAAAATTCAATTAAAAGGTAAAAGTAAACCAACAGATTGAATGGGTCTATTCTAGTTAAAATTAGATTTAATTCCAAATTCTGACAGTACCATAATTGTCCATGTTTCATTTTACTTTTGTAAACTTCATTTCATACCCTCCAATCTCCCAGTTTGGCAGGAACAGTCTCAATTAATCCTCTGCCATCCTACCTTTTCTACTGTTTTTAAAACTTTCCTCCTCCCTCCCACTTTCTCCCTTTATCCTCAGCTTACTTCTGCTGCTACATACTGAATCCAATGTGCAAAAGTAGTTTGTTCCTGCCAAACTGGGGGAGATGGAGGGTATGAAATGAAGTTTACAAAAGTGAATGAAACATGGACAATTATGCTACCATCAGAATTTTGGAATAAAGGGGGGGGGGGGGGGGTTTAATGGTGATTTGGGGGTTGAATCTTCCCCTTCCATTAGGCTCAGGCAAAAGCAAGCTGCTGCATTCTCTCCTAGCATTTCTGTTCTTCCTCATTAATAACGTTTGCCATCTTGATGTTGCTTGGCCACACACATCCCAGTTTTCATCTGTGATATGCTGGAAAAAATATGTCATTTCATGGAAACTGGTTGATTTTGTGATTTATCTGGCAGCCATTTGCCTATTTTTACATGGCACACATTTTTGTAGTCATGCTGTGACTGAGAGTTTGTGAAAAGGACCCTGTCCCATAAAGAATAATTAGGAGCTTGGAAATTCTGGGATGTAGCTTTGCAATGTAGCTTTAATGTTCAGGGACCAGTTATCTGTCAGTGCTCACATTTTCACTCCTATTTGGAGCCACCATTTGAAGAATTTCTGCTACACGACAGTGACACATTTTGGAGGTGCTTCATCTCCAAAGAGGTACAAAGTCACAATTTCTCCAGCTTAAACAGGGTTTCCATACATAGTAGTTAAGGTTTCTATGGAAACATAGCTAAACCTTTCCTCTAATATCATTCTGGAGGTCTTTGCAGAACTGGGGAGTAAAAGACCATAGATTGTCAAACCATTTTTATCCTGACACGGAGAGCACCAGCAATGCCTGTTCTTTAATAGAGTTTGCCACATCGGATGACGTGCGTAGAGTAAGGTACCTAAAAAAGGCACATTCTAAAATTGTACTTGCAGCTGTTCTTTGCTCCCTGAGCATCTCACATTGCCTACCAAAACTCTGAAGAAATCTCAAATTCCCCCCCCCATTGAAAGTTCCTATTTAATTAATTTACTGAAAACATAGACTTGCATATAGCATGCAAAATGAGGTGGCTTTTCACAACATGAAATCAATTGAGGCCAACTCCTGTCAGTAAAATATTTTTCTTTTGTTCTGGAACAGTTCAATGACTTTTAATTTTAAGTGTTCCTATGAAAGGAAGTCTTTGACTTTTATTTCGGATTTTGTTCTTGTACATAGCTACATTCATTTTCATGTTGTTTGCGCCCAAGTAATTATTGGTTGTCAAAACCATCACAGCCTAATTGCCCTAGATATATTCTCTTCTTGATTTGTGTTTTTATTAGACCTGTGCCAGACAAAGTGAGAGGAAACTAAAATTTTAATCGATATGTTTTGCAGAGTATTTTAGTTTACACCAGGGATGTAGTTTTACCTATTCAACAAAATTATTCTCCCCAAATGAATATTTCCTTCAATCTCCAAATTTCCAATATCGCAGCAAGTGAAACGTTGAAAATAATTCACACCTAGGACTGTTATATTTGTTGTGTTCACATTGAGCTTATATTCTCTTGACAATGTTGCCACCCTTTTTCTTTAGCTGCAATTCTAAGAGTGCATCTACACTGTAGAAAGAATGCAGTTTGACATCACTTCAAGTGCTGTAGCTCCATCCAAGGAATCCTGGGATTTGTAGTTTTACAAGGTCTTTAGCCATTTCTGCCAGAGAATGCTGCTGCCTCACAGAAGTATAAATCCCAGGATTCTGTAGGATGGAGTCATGGCAGAAAGTGGTGCCAAACTGCATTATTTCTATAGTGCAGATGCATTCTTAATGGACAACTGAAGTTTTAAGTGACTGTAATGCTAGAAAATTGGGTATTCAAGGAAAATTTCATTGGGAGGCACAATTCTTATTTTGCGGGGCAATGTGTTCATTTTACACACATGTGCACGTGCACGCGTGCACACACACTATACTACACTTCTGGTTTGGGGGATCCCTGGAGGTTGATAAGTAACGTACATACGTGAATGCATATACATAGAATGCCAAACCAGTAAGTGGTCCTCAGGGAGCTTTAGAGAAAAGGAGTAACTTAAAATAAATCTAGGTAGGAAAAAACCTCCACATTATAACAAAAGAAGCCAGAGAAAAGACAAAAATGAAAGGAAATTCTGTCAAAACACTTGTGGGATTTATCAAAGATAGGAAGGGAGAAATAGAGATACTGGAAAAGAAAGTGTAACATGGAGTCAGTAGGGGTGGATTTAATCATAGCAGAATTTTATCATCTTGCTGACTTTAAGCATGTTGACAGAATTCCATCTTATACATTACGAGAAGAGGAAATAGTCCATGATTCTCAGCCTGCTTTTCCCTGTTACCTGTGCACCACTTGGCCTAGGATCCCTGCTTGTGTGAATATGTTCTACATGGATGCATGACTGTGTATGTACAGCCCCTTTTCACACTCCCAGAATGCATGGCTAGCAGGGATTGGGGGGGGGGAGCAAAATATCAAATAATGGAATGAGTTCACATGGGTCTCTTGCTTCCTCATGCAGACTTTGAAATGCATTGGAGTATCACTGGGGAGGAGGAGTGTCTGAACACGTTCTGATGCTTGATGGCACATCCAAGAAAGATACACCTGACATCACAGCTAAGAGCCTTATCACATGACAAACGAAAGGCAAGACACAATGAAAAATAAGCACCTTTCTCCTTGCCTCTCCATATGCTGTTATAGCACTTCCATTTTCCTCCCAGAGGAAGGTGATCACAAAAGTGTGCCTTTTGCTAAATGGATTATTCCAGCATGAAAAAAGACACACTTTTATCACTGACTTCCTTAGGAAGAGAATGGAAGTGCTTTGATGGCACGCAGAGAGGCAAGAAGAAAGCAGTTTCTCTCTCACTGCATATCAACTTTCTTTTGTCATGCAATAAGGCTCTAAGATTCCTAATTTGCAATATGGGTGAGCATATTTACAAAGAACACATTGTGGGCAGACAATGCACCATTTTCACTTTCCCTCCATATCCTTCAACATTCCATAGATTAAAAACCAGGACAGGCGTGGCAAAGCAACATCAGAATGTGGTCAAGATGTCAAAAGCTATTAATAAGGAAGAACTGGGAAGCTAGGAAAGGCTTTTACAGCCTGAACCTATTAGGAGGAGCAAGATTCTGCCCCCTCCTATCTCTATTACTGAGTTAACTCCTGGAGGATCCTTCTTGACAAAAGTCCCCCCCCCCCCGCCGGCCAACCCAAGAATTACTGACTAGCTTCTGTCACAAACCATTTCCTACCTAAATATTCTAGTCTGACCTCAATCTTCATCACATTTTATGGATGTAAAAATAAAGAATGTAAGAGGCAACTTTGCCAGCATCCAGTTCTTGACGTAGTGAAGGTTTTTGTGAGATTACTTTTTAAAAGAACACAATGAAAAAATTGCTAATTATATAAAAAGGAAGAGTATAACTGCATTAAAGGGGGGGGGGGAGAACAATACCAAACACAGAGAATTTCAATTATAAAGGACCCATTACAGTCAATTTAATGTAGCAGGCAAATGTTATCTGCTTAAATTTAATCTTGGGTCTCAGAGGATATGCAGAGAAGATGGTCTGCTGGTGACATTAGACTTTTTTTTTGGATTAACTTGTTTTCCCTCCCACAACATGGTTTCCACAAAGATACATTCCTCTGCAATCAGACTTTGCCTTCCAATGACCAATTACAAAAAAACGAAGCATGCTAAATGCAGCAAATATAGGTGAGAAAAATCCCACACTAGGAAAAATAAGTGTATTTCAGCACTTGTGGGAGCTGCTCTTCAAAAAACATACAAAACCTTTGTTTTGCTCAGTTGAGTGACAAAGTATCATTGCTGAGACTAGTGGTGTAGTCAGAAAATTACATAAAGACTAGGCTCAACTGCTTAATTAAATTGAAAGTAAAAACAAACAAACAAACAAACAAAAAGACCAGACATAGATTTCTCCCCCCAAAATTTTATTACATGGTCACAATGGTCACAATGTTGTTAAAGTCAACTAGCTTTTGGTCCAAATGATTTCAAAGGATTGAATAAACATGTGCTTAAGTCTCAGCTGTTGAAATCAATGTGTGTAATCCCATATGTATTGAGAAAGAAGTAAGCCCCACTGAGTTCAGTAAGCCATACTCTCAGGCAAGCAGTGGATCTGTGCTGCTGATGTTTACCTTGTTACTTCCTTAGCATCCAGAACAGAGGAAGAGACACAGGACAAGACTACTCAAATTACATCTTGCTCCTTCTCTACTATTGAATGAGCCCATATCCCTGTGTATATAAAAGTAACTAAAATATACCGTCACACTTCAAAAAGGTATGATGTTTTGTCTTATCAAATTGCAGTTTTCATGCAATGTTATTCTCCATTTGCAGGAAAAGACAATTAATGACAAACAATTAGGCTATTTGTAACTTTTGTTGGTGGTATTATTGTTAACAGCCTCTGGCCTGCCCTGGCCCATAGATGAAAGGTGTGTATGTGCCTTCAAGTCTCCTGTTGAATTATGGCAACCCCATCAATTTCATAGGGTTTTCTTAGGCAAGGGATACTCAGAGGTGGTTTTGCCAGTTCCTTCCACACATGAATTCATCAGGAATAAATAGGGACAGAAACTTGATTGGGTATTTTTTTAAAAACCCCAATCAATTCAGGTACAACTTCCCACTTGAGTGCTTCAGTACAAACAAGGGACTGTACTTGGAAAGACTTCAAACAGTATTTTTGTCCAAATGTGAAGCCGAAGGCTTTCAAGCCTGTCATCCATAGTTTTTTGTGTTTTTTGGGGGGCTATGTGGCCATGTTCTAGAAGAGTTTGTTTCTAATGTTTCACCAGTATCTGTGGCTGGCATCTTCAGAGAATGCTGGCAAGGATGTGAGTGGGGTATAAATACACTGTGTGACCCTAGGTTGGGAGGAGTGATTTCCATGTTAATCTATGTATTGTTCTGTTGTTGAATGGCAAGGCCTCAGGGTGGGAGAATATGCAAAGAAGATTAGTGTCTGTATAATTAGAGATCCATTGTTTGCTGGGAAACCCCCTGACCCTGGGTGGCTTTCATTTACATTTGCTGGGTCTTGATTTTAGTGTTTTTCAGGACTGGTAGCCAAACTTTGTTTACTTTAAGGGTTTCTTCTTTCCTGTTGAAGTTGTCTAAGTGTTTTTGGATTTCAATGGCTTCCCTGTGCAATCTGATCTGATAGTTGTTGGCATGGTCCAGAACTTCAGTGTTTTCAAACAGCATGTTATACCCAGGATGGTTTATAACGTGTTCTACTACTGCTGATTTTTCTGGCTGACCAAGTCAGCAGTGTCTCTCATGTTCCTTGATTTGTGTTTGAACATTATGTTTGGTGGTCTTTATGTTGACTTGTCTGCAGCTGCATGGTATGTGGTAAACTCCTGCGGCTGTCAAAAACAGTCTTTTTGTCTTTTGGAGCCTTTCAAAAAGTGGATACACGCTCTGCCCAGAAGTGCTGTTAAGCTTTGGTCTTGAAATATACCCCTCCTGGATAACTGAATGCTCTCAAAATGGTTGCCTGTATAATTTGGAGGCAAAGGAAGCCATGTTACTTTATACAGAATGACCAAAGACATCTTGATTCCTAAGATGGAAGAACAAATGGCATCCCCTCCTCAAGTCAAATATTCCATTCCAGTCACATTACTGGCACCTAGGGCAGAAAATCTTCTCTCTCTCTCTCTCTCTCTTTCTCTCTCTCTTTTCTTACTAATGAAAATGTAATTACAATAAATTAATTTGATCAAACATTTTGCTATTGTCTCATGACACCTCAAATCTACTGCTGCCTATGGTGGTCTCAGTCTGTCTAATGTTAGCACTCGCCCTGACTTTAGCCCAAGATGGGATATCAGGTGGGATAGGAGAAACAGGATTCAAAGTTCATGAGATGCGGCAAGAGAACCAGGAATAAAGCAGTTGTGTGAATTTTAATTAGTGGTGCAATGGTGCAGAGACAACCCCAATCTCATTAGAAAATGACTCGAATGTCCAGGTCAACAATGAAGTTTAAAACCGTAGCATAACAATTTGACTACATTCCCTGGACAGACAACAACCCGTGATTTCAAGCAGTACGGATAATCAGAAAATGACTATTTTCATGCAATAGTGGAAAGGGGTGCCCTCAAAAACCACAATTTCACAGTTTAGATGAGAAACTTGGGGGCAGGTTACAATCTTCTTCCTGGTATGGCATTTCCAAAAAATTATCTGAAACCCATTAATGCTGATTTACTCCCAAGGAGGCTGGCTGTTCCTTAGCATATGCAAATAGCAGTGCCTTACTCATCTCCCCTAGGAGAAAGCTATGCAGTCTAATTACTCTCACAGCCAAAATGTTTTCCAAACATGCTTAACCTCCCTCCCCATTTTACATCAAGACTTTTCTCCTCCTTCTGAAACCATGAATAAATCCTTCTAGCTACAAAGCCTATGAATAATTCCTTTTCTTCTCTCCATATTGTTGTTACCTGCCAAGTATTTACAGATTGGGTGGTATGCACTCTCAAGCCTCTGCTGGTTAAATTTTGCCACCTCAGTCTCTTACTTCAAGTAATGGGCTCATCATTTCTTCACTAATTGAAGCAGATAACTAAATGCACATTCTTTTCTAGCCTATTATTGAGATAATGAATGAGGAACACTTTGATCACTCAGAAAACACTATATATATATGTTAAGTATTCTTTTGTTGCTGTTGTTGCATCTCCCCATTAGAATGATCAAAGGACTGGAGAACTTTCCATATAAAGATGAGACAATGTGTTCAAGAATGTTTGGTAGTTTGAGACAGAACTTTGAAAGTAACACTTCACTAGGAATGCAATTAATGGTAACTAGTTACTTTTTCAGGTATAAAGGGCACTTTGGAAACATTTTCAGAGGAATTTTTCAAGTTCATGCGATTTTCTTGTCCATTTCAAGAGTTTGCTCCCCCTCCAAAAAGGAACCGAATGTAACCGAAAAGTAACAGGTACTGCAGCAAATGATGTAGTATATTTCTTGTTTTCATCAGTGCTATGAGTAATAACAATGGGCTACTTTTTAACCATTGCAATATGTAATGAAATAAATTGGTTTTTTTTAAAAAAAAACATTTAATATTCTAATTGTAGGGAGGAATATTGGGCATCCTATGCTCTTAAACATCTTAAAGACAACGAAGCCACACTTAATTATTGATAACTATGTGCAAAATTATCTTTCTCTCCCCCTACCCCAACACTTTCTGGGCATGTTCTCCCTCCCTCAGTATCTCCTTGGAACAGGTCAGGGCCAGGTCACCTGTAATTTCTTTCCTTCCTCATATTCCCACCAAACCTTTGTTCTCTTCCATTTCCCTGTCCCACCACTACCAATATTCATTATAAAAATGAATGAGCTCTGAGCAGCCCTCCTATCTGGTAAAGTCTAGATCCCTCTCTTGCTTTTAAATAATCTTCCCCAATTCAGTTTGATTCAGCAGGGCTTCATGGTCCATCTCTCCACTATCACATGTTTGCTGGGAGGTGGGTGGAATAATAAACTAGTTAGATTCTGTAGGTCAAGAGTGAGAATCATGTCATCCATGGGAGTCCTGTGTAGCCCTTGCCCTCAGGACCTTCTGGCCTCCCATCCCCATATTTACTTCAATCACAAAATGTGTTTTCTGATTAAAATCACCTCTAGGAACATATTTTGTCCCACAAATGGTATTAGAGCCACATCAAAACAGAAAAAAGGCATCAATAAAAGTGACCAGAATAGACTTCTTGTTGCCCAATACATCACTTTCTGTCACTTTACACAAACACCCTGGCGGTGCTGAAATTTGTACTCTGGCCCTTGTTGTATACCCACACTTGTTCAGGGAATACTGTATTCACATTTATTATTATCTATTTCTCTATTATTTGCAAAATCTGACCATCCCAAAATATCGAGCTGTGTTCACTAAAGCAAGATTTAACGTTATTCCCTCAGCTGTGCTAGAGGGTCGCTTTAAGGGAACCCCCTACCACAAATGGGTTTGCCCTTGTGGTGAAGGCTCTGTTGAGTCTCTAGAGCATGTCCTATTTTTTGTATTTTTTACAAGGATGAGAGGCTAAGTTTAATTTCTCCCCTCCTGCTTAAGTTTCCGGGTAGACCTAACAATTGGTACTTGGAGTACCTGTTAAATGATTCTAAGAAAAGCAAAACGGAAGTAGTGGCAAAGTTCCTTTTCTCTACTGTTAAAACACGTAAGATTATGACCCAAACTAAATGAACAGCCTTATCTTTTATATTTCGAATACCCAAACAAATATCCATTTTGGCTATGTGTTTTATGGCTTAGTATTATCTAATGCATCTGTGAGTGCTTCTGTATATATACAAATGTACATATTACAAGTACGTCATGAATATCTGTTCTATAGCCCCATTTTAATAAGCTTTATATGTTTTATATGTTTTATGTGTTTTTTTATTTACTCATATTTATCTACTTATCTATTTTGCTGATTTATTGCATACCTCTTGGTAATCTATTTCACTTTGGACTATTTAGTTCACCCCAACTGGAGTCTCAGTCTTTTTGTCACACATCATTGATTCAAAGGATGCAATGTCATAAACCCAGTTTTGGGACTGAAAGGGAAGGTGCAGCATCTGAATTTTTATCTCAATGTACCCTTTGGTAGCACCCTCTTCCCCCTCGGTGTAGTATCTCATGGCATATCACTTTTTCTTAACAGTGGTGTGGATTAAAGAAGAGAGAATCGTTCAGTGGTACAAAGCATATGTTTTTCACAAAAGAATATCTGTTTTGTTGTTTTTTAAAGTTGCTTTGTTTTGTTGTTTTGTCTGGGAGATTCTTGGCAGATAGTAGGAAGTAATTCTTCACATAGTACATCTTAAAACCATTGAGCTCACTGCTACAAGATGTACATAGTAATGGTTGTCAATTTTGGATAGTTTTACAAAGGGATTTAGATAAATTCATGGAAACGGGGACAATGGTGGCTTCCTAAAATCAGAGGACATAAAGACGGTAGTGCATGCACAGGTAATCTCAAGGCTGGACTTCTATGATGTGCTATACATTGGGCTCACTTTGTACCAAGTCTGAAAACTCCAACTGGTTCAGAATATTACAAGTACATCCAGGAGTCATCATATTACACTGATCTTAAAATCACTCCCCTGGCTGTCAATTAGTTGCCAGGCAAAGTACAAACTGTTAGTTATTATCTTTAAAGCCCTACATAGTTTGGGTCCAGATTACCTACAGGATCACCATCGCCCATATAATCCGCCCTGTATACTCAGGTCCTCTGGGAAAAGTTTGCTTCAACAGGCCAGGACTAGACTGGCAACAGTTTCCCAGAGGATGTTTTCTTTTGCTGCCCCCAGACCGTGGAATGACCTGCTGAAGGAGATACAGCAGCTGAAAACACCGACTGCATTTAAAATAGCATTAAAGACATATCTCTTCTGGCAAGCCTATCCAGTCAATTTTAAATCATGACTTTTTAATCTGTATATGAGTATATTTTAATGGATTTATAGTACTGCATTTTAACTGTGGGTTTATGTGTTTTTAATTGTGTTTTGTATTTTAAGATGCTGTACACTAGGAAAGAAATAAAAATTATTGTTGTTGTTCTTGTTATTAGAATATGCTGTCTGAATTTAAAAGAGCATTAAAGACTAGTCTATTCTGGCAGGCTTATCCAGATCATTTTTAAATTGTAAATTTTAAATGGGAATTGTTTTGATATGTGTACATCTTATTTTTCCTTTTAAATTGATGTGCGTATTAACTGATGTGATGTTGTTTGTCTGTTGTTGTTCCTTGCCTCTTGATCCATGGGGAGAGGAGGGTATGAAATAAATCTTCTTCCTCCTCCTCCTCTTCTTCTTGCTATGTACCACCTTCAATAGCAGGCCATATCATACTCTTAGGCCCAGTACAGACTGCCGGTTTGTGGCAGCCTGGGGCCAATTTCAGGGTTCCAGAGTGTGCAGCATCCGCACGCTCCAGAATCCTAACACATATGGATGACACCATCTTTATGTGGCACCATCCATATGGAACATATGTGCATGATGCAACTGCAGTGCCATGTCTGCACCTCTGTCATGCATGTGTCACAGTGCGCCAATGGCGCATTGATAATGTTAGCCCCACGTGCCAAAAAGAACCGGGTTCTTTTTGGTCTGGAGGGACACTGCTGCTGCATCCCTCTGGAGGAAAACTGGGTGCCTCCAGCCTGACCCTTTGGGGTGGTTTGAAGAGCCTCTTTGTAACAGTTGTTTTGCTTGCAAATGTATAATGACAGGTACAGTTACACTCATGTCTTGCCAGTAGGCTTCCTTGGAGCAACTGATGGGCCACTGTGCAAACAGAATGTTGGATTTGATTGGCCTTTGGTCTGATCCAGCATGATGCTTATTAGGTTATTATCTGCTGTCTGAAACTGCTGCCTCATTTAGCCTAATGGTAGGGCTGGCCCTGGTTCACTAATAGTAGCAGCAGCTCTTTTTGTACAGAGGTATATACCTGCAAATATATATAAGGTACTTCACTAAAGGCAACTGACTGGGGTGGGAATGCAAGATGCAGACACCAGAGATTTGAGAAGTACAGCCAACTGCTGGATCAGAACCCATTACTCTTTATTGCTTTAGCAAAACAATTTTTATCCAGCAGAATGACATGCACAAAATACAATGATGAAGTCTGAATGAATATTTCTGAATAATTATTCTGGTTAAAATGCATAGGACTGTCAGGATCTGTGAATGTTTTTGTCAGTTTTTCAGAGTGCCTAGACATGAATAATGAAATTTCTGAATCACTGCAAATCAAATTCACACATTCATATCATAATCTATTATTATCATAATCACCACTACCATTATTATAAAAGCTCTTTTGCCAAGCTCAGGAGCTTAGCTTCTGTCTTCTAATGAACGGAGTGGCAGCCATTGTACCCTTTATTTTTAGTCACATTATTATTTTCACAGCTAAGTCCCCAGTACAGAGTGCATAACAGTACCTGAAAACTTACTTTTAAGTAGTAATTCATTCCAACATACCACCCCCTCCACAGTAACTAGCTACTATTCATCTCAATTAGGTGCAGTTTTTAAAAGAGCAACTCTCTATGCCCCCCCCCCAGTGACTAAAATAGTTAACTTTTAGTTACATAAAAATTTGATCATTTTTCATTCATGAGCATGAGGGACAACATGAACCATCACTTGGACCATGTAATGTTTCCCTCCTCTTTAGTTTGGTCACATAAAATAAATGTAACCTTCTACTAGAAAAGAATTAAGTTATCCCTTGTTAAGGTACAATTGTAATGTCAGAACTACACATCAGTGACAGATGAAAGGGATTAACTACAAGTAACTCATTGTTTTTAATTAATTACTTCCAAGCTCTGCTAAAGCATTTGGCATAAACACTATACAGAGGCTTAGCTGTCAGAGGAAGCTTCCTGTTGGGAATGACTGCATTCTCTGAGATTGCTATTCTGGAGTTTATCACATGAGACTAGCAAAGTGGAATATCAACAGAATAAAAGCATCTTTGTTACTTATTACATCTGTCCATCCTGCTGTTGCTGTGCATTCCATTTGTTAATGGAATACACCTTTTCATTGACAGATCAACATTGATGCTTTTCTATTAGCACCTTCTGTTAGATAGGTCCCCTCCACTGCAGTTCCGATATTGTGGCAGTTACGTGCCATCAGTGCATGTGATTGTCCCCCCTCTCCCCCTTGTTATTCCCATTCAGGCGGTTACCCTTTCCTTTTCCTTTTACATTTCTTTTCTTTTTTCTATTTCACCATATTGCCATAATTGTGAAATTGCAGTAAAAATAAAAATTAACACCACCACATAAACTGAAAAATAAAAAATAGGGCAGAAATGCAGAGTTATGGAGGCTGTGCAGAAGACAGTGTGAAAGACCACAAATCGCCAAAGCAGCACTTTAGCACTATTGCAGACAAGCGTACAAGTATATGTTCCCAAAATGTATTTTTTCCATTTCTTTTAAACTAATGTGATTGTAGCAAAAAGGCTGATATGATGATAATAGAATTATAGAGCTGGAAGAAACCAAAGGGGCCATCCAGTCCAAAGCCCTGGCATGCAGGAATTTACAATCAAACACTCCACCACATGGCCACCCAGCTTCTATTTAAAAACCTTCAAAGGAGACTCCACCACATTTCAAGACAATGCATTCCACTGTCAAACAGCTCTTAATACCTTATGTTTAGCTGGAATCTCTTTCCTTTAGTTTTAATCCATTGTTCCATGCCCTCTTCTCTGGAGCAGCAGAAAACAAGATTGTTCCATCCTCAATATGACATCCCTTAAGATATTTAAGCAGTGCTGTCACATCACCCCTTCTCGTCTCCAGCCTAAACATACCCAGCTCCCTAAGCTGCTCCTCATAGGACATAGTTTCCAGATTTGTCACCATTTTGGTTGCCCTCCTCTGGACATGCTCCAGCTTGTCAACTTCCTTCTTCAGTTGTGTTGCCCAGAACTGGACAGTATTCCAGGTGAGGTTTGACCTACCTCTCAGGCCATGCTAACCATTTTTTAATTGTAGATACATACCCAGGATGCACCCACCCAGCGGGGTCAGCAACAAAAATCCATGCTATAAAATCTGGATGTATCCCGAATTCAAATCGAATTTGGTAGCAGTAAGTCATATTTTTAGCTGTGCACTAATCTAAATTTTAATATGCCTTCTGAAATATAACTCCTTAATGTGTAATGAAACCATAAAAATATATATTTGGATGGGTACAGGACACATTGATACCTACAAATTGCAGTAGCCTAAGATGATAATATAATTAACAACGGTTACCATTTTATTGTTTAATTCTCATTACAGTCACAAATTTCACTATTGAAAGCAACAGAACAAGTTGGTCTTCTTTACCAAGTTATAAAGACAAAACTTGTGACTTCATAGATACATTTCTTCAGGTACAGATACATGCGGTTACTGGAATATCATCGAGACTTCTCCAAGGATACATTTATCATTTCACAAGCAACCAATTCAGCTAATAGAAGCAAGGTAGGTTTGGCAGGTGAGCAGAATCTCATTACCTGAGATTTCAGGGTCAAATCATAAGAGAAGGGCAAACCTTAGTAATGTCAAATGAGTGATTTGGGCAAGATTGTGTGTGTTTGGGGGGAGAACTGCTTTTGGGTTAGGTCATTGTAGAAACATGCATGAAGTATATCTAGGTAAACATTATTAGAATCTGGTAAAACTCAGCTATCTGGGAAATATGGCAAACAAATCTGGGGGCAAGAGCTAAAGGAAATCTGTGGTATGGCTACTCACCATGGTTTCCAGCTCCGCATCCTGTGAATTTTACTGCTAACATTTCTTGCTGACTGCCAAGTAGTTACCTGTAGCTTCCTCCTGACTACCCCTTTTCATTTCATGGGTCCCACTTTTGTCTCATGCTCTTCCTTGTTGCCTATTTGCTATTTTATCTAGTTGTTTGTCTGCTGTTTCTCTCCTCCCTCTGCTTTTCTCCATACTCTCCTGTTCTCTCTCCCTTTATTTATGAGTCATTTCTGTCCCTACGCTTTGGGCAGTATGGTGGTTGCAACTTGAACTTCAAAAGTAGGGGTTACTAACCTCTCATCATCCCAACTGCTGCACTTCACTTTTTGGTGATCCTTCTTGTCTGTAGCCTTTTCAAAGAATCATAAGAGTTGGAGGAGACCACGAGGGCCATCCAGTTCAACTGCCTGCAGGATTACACGATCAAAGCACTCTTGACAGATGGCCAACCAGCCTCTGTTTAAAAGCTTCTGAAGAAGGAGACTCCACCACACTGCAAGGCAGCATATTCAACTATCAAACAACTCTTACCATCAGGAGATTCTTTCTCATATTTAGGCAGAAATATTTTTTCTTTTTCTTTTTTCTTTTGTATTTCAAGCATAGGAATTTATTTGTTCTTGTTGTTGTTTTGTGCCTTCAAGTTATTTCTGACTTATGACCACCCTAAGCAAAGCAATCATGGTTTTTTTTTTTTTACAAGATTTGTTCAGATGAGTTTGAGTAGAATAACTTTAGCCTGGAATTTGAGTGCAGCTGGATATGTGTTTGAGAGGGCTTGGCGGGAGACTAGGGTTGGAGTGAGAGAATGTTGTTTGAGTTGTGTGATAGGTACAATTTTTATTTTATTTTATTTTATTTTATTTTATTTTAGAGGAAAGAGTATGGTATATGCCACCACCCTGGCCCTAAAGGGAGAGAAGAACTGATAGGCACAGCTCCAACATGCCTGGGCCCAGAATCAGATGAAAGGCCCTCCCTCCATTCCAACTGCCACCACCCAGAGAGAATAACTGGCAGTATCTGCTTAATTTAATTAATAATAATTTGTTTTATTTATATACCGCTATTCCAAAGATCATAGCGGTGAACAGCAAGTAAGCTAATTTGCCCCCAACAGTCTGGGTACTCATTTTAGCGACCTCAGAAGGAAGCAAGCCTGAGTCGAGCTTGGGCCCTTTTGCTGGTCTTGAACTCGCAACCTTGTGGTTTTGAGTGAATGGCTGCAGTACAGGCATTTAACCACTGCGCCACCAGGGCTCCTTGACTTTATCCCCTTCCCACTGCCATTCCCTTCTCCTTTTGTTTCATGTCTTTTTTAGATTGTAAGCAGGGCAGGGCAGGGAAATGTGTAATTATCAATTTGTAAGCCACTCCAAGAGCCTTTAAATAATATGAAAAGATTTGCCATTGCCTTCCACTGAGGTTGAGAGCATTGACTTGCCCAAAGTCACCCAGTGGGCTTCATGGCTGAGCGGGGAGTCGAACCCTGGTCTACAGTCATAGGCCAGCACTCAGATAATTTATTATATGCATTTAAAAACTCCTAATGAGATGTAGTGATTCTGAATTGTTTTAAAAGAGAATAAATGCTATTTTGGGACTATTAATCATTCAGATTAAACTAATAAAATATTATCTAAGATAAACAGATATATACAGAGACTGTGAACAAGAGTGAGAGATAATAATAGAAACAAAATACTTGGTCTGATATTCCTGAAGAAAGAAAGAATAAGAAGCAGTAAAAAAATCATTAATTCAGGTGAAGAAACATTACAAATAAGGCAGAAAAGAAGTGAATGCAGAAAACTTGTACTTACTGTACTATATTTAGCTTTTCCTAGAAGGCGATTAAGAATGAGTTCACAGTGCAGTATCTCCTACCTGCCAAGATGATATTTACTTGATAGACTATTACATAAATTTTGTGTGGGCCTACAGTTTATATTTCACTGTCTTAGTAAACATGTTTCTGGGCTGTGTCCCTTCAGTTCACATGGGGGAAAGAGCACACGATTGAATACCCACACAAAAATGCCCCTGCAGACAGAAATTTAGCACATTAGGGCATAGATTATGCCCACCTAACCCTTCCCTTGATTATGAATAAGCTGTGGTTCTCATTGCAAGAATAAACCTGTCTCTGACCTATCTTGCAGTTTGCATGAGAGAAAGTTATAGTATAGTCTTCCATACAAAAATGCACCTGCACATAGAAATATAGCACGTTAAGGAGAGGTATGAGCAAAACAACAACAAAATCAACCATCTTCTCCTGATGTGTGTTATCCATGGTTTTGAACTGACTTGAATTCTACCAACCTGGCTGCTTCTCACTTCTTCTGTTCCCAGATAAGGAAAACGAAACAAAACAAAAAATTGTTTTCCTATCTCTTTTAGGTTTTCCAGAACATTTCTCCTTTACTTAAGGATTCGGTTTTAAGGAACAAAAAACATGAATACAATAGGCAGTTTGCATTATTGTTGCTATTAACTGACCTCAAGTCGACTTTGACCTCTGCTGACCCTATGAATGAAGCATCTACCTTTGACTGCCCTGCTCAGTTCCTGAAAACTTATGGCCATGTCCTCTTTGATTGAGTCTATTCATTTGGTGTGTGATCTTCCTTGTTCCTTACTGCTTTCTATCTTTCCAAGCATTATCATCTTTTCTAATAATTCATGTCTTCTTATTATGTGCCCAAACTATAACAACCTCAATTTCATCATTCTGACTTTCAGGGACAGTGCAGATCTGATTTGTTTCAGGACCCATTTGTTTGTCTTTCTAGCTGTCCATGGTATTCACAGAATTCTTGTCCAGCGCCATATCTGAAATGAGTTGATTTTCTTTCTGTCAGATTTCTTCACCATCCAACTCTCACACTCATAAATGGTAACAGGAAATACAATGATTTGAACAATCCTCACTTTAGTGTCCAGTAATATAACTTTACATTTTAGGATCTTATCTAGTTCTTTCAAAGCTGCCCTTCCCAGTCCTAATCTTTTCCTGATTTCTTGACTGCAATTTCCATTCTAATTAATATTGATCCAAGATATGGGAATCTTTAACTATTTCAATTTCCACATCATCTGTATTTAATTTGTGTAGATCGTCCATGGTCATTATTTCAGGTTTCTTAATGTTCAACTGTAAACCTGCCTTGGTACTTTCTTGTTTGACTTTCCTTAGCAATTGTTCCATGACTTTGTCATTTTATGCTAGTATTATGGTGTCATCTGTGTTATCTGTTGATGTTGTTTCCTCCAATCTTCACTCCTTCCTCTGAGTCTAAGGCTGTTTTACGTATATTTTCTGCATATAAATTGACTAAATAGGGTGATAAAATACATCCTTGTCTGACTCTCTTTCCAACTGGGAACCACACTGTTTCTCCCTATTTTAGTAGCTTCTTGTCCTTAGTATAGATTGTGCACCAGGACAATCAAATGTATTGTAACACCCAGTTATCAAAGAGCAATCATAAATAGTTTTTTTTCATGAACTGTACAGTCAAATCTTTGGAATAGTCTATAAAGCACATGCTGATTCTCTTCTGGGATTTCTGGTGTGCTCCATTATCTATTGTATCTGTACAATATGATCTCTAGTGCCTTGTCCCTGCCTGAACCCAGCTTTCACCTCTGGAATTTTTCTCTTCATATATGGCAAGAGCCTATGCTGTAGAATTTTGAGCATAACTTTGCTTGTGTGGGAAATCCATACAATGATCCTATTGGCCTGGTAAAGACGGGCCTCGATGCACGTCTTGATGATGTGCTAGGGTTGCCTCGAGGCCTTGCTTACAGATGCCCCACAACCCTAGCACGTATTCTGTACGTCAAAATGGCGATGCCCTGTACAGATGGGCACCGCCATTTTGATGTGATTGACACTTAGCGTCCACATGTCACAGTGCGATACTGACATTGTGAGTGCGCCATTGGCTCACTTCAGCATCAGTATCGTGCCGCAAAAAGAACCTGCTTTTTGTGGGTTCTTTTTCCGCCAGCGGGAAACCACACAGTTTGTCCACTGCATTTTACCCCCGGCGGAAAACTAGGCACTGGCCTTTTTTGGGCGGTCTGTACTGGACCATAGTTACTGTAATCTTTTGTGGCCCCTTTTGGGGGATAGGGATATATATGTTGATCATTTTCAATCCATGTGCCATTGTTTCGTTTTCCATATTTGTTGACAGATTTTAGTTAGAACTAAAGTTGAATCTGTATCTGTTAACTGTAGTAGCTCTATTAGTATGTCATAAGTTCCTGATGATTTATTCCGATTAATTTCTCTTAGTGCATCATTCACGTCACTTTCCAGATTTGGGGTTCATCTTCATATGCTTCTTCATTCCATGTGTTGTTAACCCTTCTGCCTCTTCTGCATACTGCTTCCATCATTTCTTTATTGTATCTTGGTCATGTATTATGTTCCTCTGCTAATCACAACTTTTGTTTTTAATGTTTGAATTGTACATTGTAGTGTGTATATTTATCGTTTGCTGTTCCCAAGATGTTGTAACCCGCCTTGATCTCAAGGAAAGGCGGGCTATAAATAAACAATTTATTTATTTATTTATTATTTATCCCTACCTTTGGTTTGAAATTCCCTTTTATCTCACTGATATTGTAGCAAGGATCTCTTGTTCTACCTTTTTTGTTGTCTTCTTCTGTTTCATGCATGCATCTGTACTAATGCAGGGGAATTGTGATGGTAGTGGCAGCTAGAAGTGTGTGTGTATGCCTGTGTGTAAAGAAACCAAAATTGCTCATTGTAATGCTGTCAAAATATCCTCTGGGCCTTTCTACTCCCTGCTCAGCTTCTTTCCATGTATAAATTCTTGCAACCTTGCTTGATAATTCCATGCCAGCCCCAGAAGTTGCAACAGAGGGTGACAAGTTGCAAATACAAAACTGGGTGGCTGGAATAGAAGTATGTTTCTAGAGCCACAACAGGGCATTCCTTCATTGGTGCCCGTGAAATGTTGCTATCTCTTCAAATCAATGCTGGCACCATGATATTTAATCCAAATCCTACAGATGACAGGTTTAGCAATGGAAGCCACATATATAGATCCAAAAACTAAGCTTTAAAAATACCATTTGAGACCAAATTACACACTTGCCTGGGAGTGACTTACCTGGGAACAAGTCCTGTTGAACACAGTGGGGTTTACTTCTGAGCAGGCAGGTACAAAATTGCATTGTTAAATTCTGGCAGAGATCATAGAAACTAAATTGGGGGGTTGAGACACAACACTCTCTTAGGAATGGGGTTTGACCTAGTTCTGGTTCAAAGACTGCAGAGGGCATCTATGAAAAAAACAAACCACACACACAACAGCTGCTTTGATAGCTTTTAGGGCTGAAGGGCGGGGTATAAGTACGCAAATAAATAAATAAATAAATAAATAAATTTCAAACCTGAGGTAATGACAGAGTGGGCCCAATAACTACAGAAATAACTAAAGCACAAGTAGATTAAAGAAGTTATGCAAATGTCAGTACTACAGCCTTCTGGAGCAGATGCAATCATTGCAGAATTTCACGAGAAAACATTAGTCTTCAGTGCAGGTAAATTAACGTCTCTTTTAATGAGTCTGAGAGAACAAGGAGATGCAGGAAACAACAAAAGAGGCAGATATGGTATTACAAGAGAAAGTGATCCTCAATCAGAGAAGGGTTGTTGCTCAGTGACTGTGCACATGCTTTGAATGCAGAGGGTTTACTCCCAGCTTCATTCCCTGGCATCTCCAGGATGGGCTGAGAAAGACTCCTGACGGAAACGTTTTCATCAGGTAGAAACTAACTATGTCCCATTGGGACAGAGCTTGGAAAAATTACTTTCTAGATTGCAAATCCCAGAATCTCACATGAGCTGGAGGATCCTGGTAGCTGTCATTAAATTTTACCCCAAGCTTTATATAAAAATTCCCCATCCAGCCCCATCTGTTCACCCACCTGGAAAAAGCTTTCACCTCTAACCGGGAGCTGAATCAAAGATAAATGCTATCTCATGTTAAACACTACAAAAGGCTCATTTTTTCAATTACAGACTTGTTTGTATCTAAAGTTTATCCTTGCTTTTGAGTAGGCACGCAGAGGTGTGACATGCTTACTTCTGAGGCTTTCAGTTACTATTTTGAAAGTTCTGCAGAGTGCTCAATTTTTGCTTACTCAGAGTAAACATGAAGATCCATGCCCTGCTTACCTCTGGCTATGCAGGCAGAGGCTCATTTATGTTATAGCATGGTATTACAAAAAGGAATTGATTTATATAATATGTAAGTAGATCCTTCCAAAGATATACAGCTGAGCATTAAAATCAAAATTGTCCAATCCCATTGTATTCCCCATCACCATGCACAGATGTGAAATTGAACAGTGAAGAAAGCGGATTTTAAAAAATCAACTCATTTGAGATGGGGTAGTGGAGAAGAGTGCCGAGGATGGTGTGGACAGCCAAAAAGACAAACAAATGGTTCCTAGAACAAATCAAGACTGAAATCTCTCTGGAAGCCAAGATAATCAAATTGAGGATCTAATACTTTGGCTATATTATGAGATGGCATGACTCATTAGAAAAGACAATAATGCTAGGCAAGGCAGAGGGGAGTAGAAAGAAAAGAAAACTGCATGTCAGATGGATAGACTCAATTATGGAGGTCACAGGCCTGGAACTACAAGATCTAAGCAGAGCAGTGGAGGGCAGGGGGGCTTGGAGGTGTCCCATGCACAGGATTACCATGAGTCAAGGGAGTCTCAAGAGTGGTTAACAACAACAAAGTTCCTTTCAAGCTCTGTGAAGTACTAGGAATGGGCAAAAGATCCACCAGAAATACCACAGAGTGTCAACTGATCATATGGTGTTTATTGCTCATCCCATTTTGAAAATTATTCTATTCATTTTTACTTTCCCACTGGAGCACTACATAAAGCATAATGGAATCTGAATGTTTTCAAAATGTAATGCTGTGTCTAAAATGTCTCTGGGAATCCATTGGGGGATTCAAAGCTTTTAAATAAGCATATTAGGCCAGGGTTTTTGTTTGTTTGTTTGTTTGTTTTTTAAAGCAAAGGCAATTCAGGTCAGAGGAGTGGGGGATATAACCATGCATCCTTAATCCATTCTGCTTGCACAAGGCCTGTTGCGATATGGACATTAATGGTGCAATTGCCTCTGTGTTTTGTCCACAGGATTTCACAGTTTTCTTTAGCACATAGGATGGTTAGTGCTGAGGGAATATGCTGGCAGCGTACATTCAAGCTGGTTGTCCATGATAAACAAATAAAAGAAGGATTATTAATTAAATGCTTTACTTTCAAAAGAGGACTTAATACCAAAGTGGTTATTGTGTGCATGCAATGCAAAGGTACAGGCATTTTCTGCAACAAAGATACCGAATGAATGTGTTGAGGAGTGTATCTCAATTTATGCATTGCTTAGTCAGGCCAGTGGTCTTGGTAGCTTATATGTCTCCTACCAGAGCCAACACCTTCACCAGATGCTTTAGAAGGCAGACTAAAAGAAAAGCAAATGCAGAGCAATCCCCCTTGTGGACTGATGCAGTCTATCCTCATCCATTTCCCCTTAAAATTAAGAGATGGATTTTTATGGATTAAAAATTAAGGTGCACTGTAATGTACTCAAGATGACTGTGTACATGATTTCTTAGCACTCAGAATAATAGTGCTAGGGATTTGGGGTTGGTATAAATGACTTTTTGAGGTCCCTTGTTAGTTCTTCTCCTCAGAGATTATTTATTTGCTGTGCATGCCATCTTTCTGCCCAGACTGTGACTCAAGGGGCTGACAAGATGATCGGGCAAAAATAAATAAATAAATAAATTGTATAGATAAAACCAAAAAAGATTAAAAATACAAGTATACAGATTATAATATTGCAACACAATTGAGTTAATTACCATTTAAAAGTACACCGATATAAAAAGGACAATGCTCATCCATTAAAAGCCCTTTCTTTAGGAATAGTCAATTGCTCAAAGCCTGCTGCTGCTGCGTTGCAGAAATAAAGCAGTTTGATACCTCTTTAACTTCCATGGCTCAGTGCTATGGAATTCTGGGATTTGTAGTTTTATGAGATATTTAGCCTTCCTGTCAGAGCACTTACCAAACTACAAATCCTAGAATTCCATAGCACTGAGCCATGGAAGTTAAAGTGGTGTTGAACAGCTTTATTTCTTTAGTGTTGTAGCAGCCATACAAGAGCATTGTATGTACAGCGCTGTGTAAATTTACAGCGCTTCATAAATAAAGGTTAACAATAATAATAACCTGTCCTTGATCTATGGTTTTCAGGATAGTCCCTTCTCTCTTTTCACCAGGCTTGTTGTCTCAGAACAAGGGGGCAAGTATTCTCCCAGACTTTACAACTCACTCCATAGGGAAGCCAGGAAAACTCCCTCAGGGCTTTGCCTCTCCCAGCAGGTGAAGAGTCTCCTATTCCATCAGGCTTTTATGAATTGACAGTGAGGTGTTTTGTTTTTTTTAATTGAATACTATTTTGTTGACCTTTCATAATCATTTAATGAATTTTAATTCTATAGACTGTTTAATTGTTTCTAAAATAACACACACATTTACTGGTGTTTTTGCATCTCTTTAATCGGTATTGATTTTAATAATTTTTAAGCCACCTTAAATCCCTGTATTGGAAGAAAGGCAGAATATAAATGATCAAGGAGAAAAGGAAGAGGGAAAGGCAGATAGCAATAACATTTTAAAGTATTATGTTCTGAAATGACAATAAGAGAGGGGCAATTCTGCTCAGTTCTGTAATTATGAGATTTCTGTAAGGAGACTGAAAAGTGAAAGCTGATAGCTGGTTAACATTCTTGTGACTTATTTCCATAGCAGCTAGGATAGCCCAAGAAGGCATTGGGGATGACCAGAGGTCTGAAACCTGGTAGACTTACCTGATGCCGATGGAATACCCATCTCGATTCAATATAGGAAGAGGTGGGATACAAATAAATAAATAAATAAATAGGTATCCCTGAGCCTGTGTGGCAGATGGTGACAACTGTATCAGTGGGGAGTGAATCCAGATTAGAATCCAAATTTTGTCCCCCAAATTCACCATGCCACAGACAAAGAAGCCACTGGCCACTTCTGCTGCACGTTTCATCCAGTCTCACTAAGAAACAAAAAAAAAATGTATTGGTAGTTCTCTATTTTTGTTTTGTTTTAAAATCAAAATTCAAAGGCACTTCACAGAGAGGAAGGGAGGGAGGGGAGAGAGAGGTTATAACCATTTTCTTCAACTTCATAGGGAGTCCCTATGCCTGAAAAGTTTCATCTGGTTCAGGCAGAAGGGGGGGAGGTGTCAAAAGAAATAACCATTTTGTGAAGTCAAAGGCTTTCATGGCCAGCCTCCATAGTTTTTTGTGGGTTTTTCGGGCTATGTGATCATGTTCTAGAAGAGTTTATTCCTGATGTTTTACCAGCATCTGTGACTGGCATCTTCAGAGAATGCTGGCATGGAAGAGAGTGAGGTGTATGTATGTGTGTGTGTACACACACACACACTGTGTGATCCTGGGTAGGGACGAGTGATTTTCATGTTAATCTGTGTATTGTTCTGTTATTGAATGGCCTCAGGGTAGGAGGAAATGGAAAGACAATGCATTCTCAGCAGACAGTGATCACTAATTAAACAGACACTAATCCTCTTTGCATATCCTCCCACCCTGAGGCCTTGCCATTCAACAACAGAACAATACACAGATTAGCAGGGAAATCACTCCTCCCAACCCAGGGTCACACAGTAGATATATACCCCACTCTCTTCCATGCCAGCATTCTCTGAAGATGCCAGCCACAGATGCTGATAAAATGTCAGGAATAAACTCTTGTAGAACATGGCCTGAAAAACCCACAAAAACTATAAATAGCCCTTTGTTGATTTCATTTGTTGACTGTTGATTACAACTTTAATCCTATTGGTTAGTTCGGCCAGAATGGACCAATTAAATCAATGGTGACTCACTATTCAACAACTGAGTCTATTCTGTTGGGATTAACCAACAGAATTCAGGACAAAAGATTTTAAATTGAGATTTAGATGTGGCCCAGAGTTGAATCAGGAGGCCTCCGATTCATCCCAAAGAGGGTCAAGCTGTTTTGAATGTAATCTTGTGGTTGGTACATCCCTGTAAATATCAGTTGTACTTAATATTTATGTAGCACTTTTAGTTCTACATAGTCTTAGAAGTTTATTGCATGAGGCCATATGTACCTCTATCCTGATAACGATTAAAGCATCTACATCCCGCAAAAGCATGTGAATGATTTTCAAATGCAGAGCCCAATATCATGTTGAAGGCTCACTACTTTATGGACAAAGAGGATATAATGCACATTTGGTTTTCACACTGATTCGTGTAAATCCTGTTAATGCCCCAGAGTGACCAGAGCATCCTCCTTTTCCCCAGACATGTCCTACATCAATTCAGCCATATATATATATATATATATATATATATATATATATATGAAGGGCAATATATATGAGGGGGGCAATAGCGATGTTGGAATGGACAATGATGCAGAGAGGTGGGTGTCTTTAGTGTGTGTGTGTGTGTGTGTGTGTGTGTGTGTGTGGTTCCTTTCTCCATTGCCGTCAAGGGCATCATGCAAGGGAGGAAGGGAGGGAAGAAGGACATTTTGAGACACACCTCCCCAGCCCCAATGGCAACCCTGGAGCCAAGAAAGATCTTTGTAGGCTTGGGGTTCCTGAAGCAGAGGCTGGGAATCCAGATCAGGATGTGCCTCTTCCTCCATGATCTCTATGGGGCGAGGAGGAGGTGGAGGAAAAGAAGAAAGGCAGCTTGGATGAATGGATGGTGATTGGGGTGGGGGGAGGTTTTTTGGGGTGAATTGACCCAAGGGGTCCCTATTTTTCTTTTACTCACACACATACACACAAACACACATCCCTCAGACAGAGTGTGGGTTTTAAGAGATCCCAGAAGCCTTTATTTTATGGGGGTGTACAAACAAAAAAGGGGGTGAGTTTCTTTCCTTAGGGGTGGGGGATACTCCTCCTTCCCTTTGGTATGTCCCCCTCTTGGCTGTGTCTCTGTACATGTCTGAACACAGCCAGAGAGACACGTGTCACTGCGGGGTTGAGGGGGACAAGAAGAAGAAGAAGAAGAAGAAGAAGAAGAAGGGGGGGGGAAGCCCCTGCATTCCAGTTTTCTTTGCCAATGGGAGGGATGCCTTCGGGTTGAGATGCTGATGTGTGTCTGTGGATTGTGTGTCTCTGTGTAGAGGAATATGCAGGGGCTGATCCCGTTGCAGTCAATCTTCTCCCTTGTCTAGAACCTGCATTTCTCCCCTGCCAAGAAGGACCAGGCATTGCAAAATGGAGAACTTTGGGGAGGAAAGGGAGGAGGACATCCCCACACAAAAGCTCCAAAATCACTAGAAATCCCTGCTACATAGTTATAACTATGTAGTACAAAAGAGCCTCAGGTTTCCAAGTTGAATTCTTTTGTAGCTCTAACTGGAGATTGCTGGTTTCCCCTGTTGGTCTCCCATCCAAGTATTAAGTAAGTCATACCCCACTCAGCTTTCAAAATCAGATGAGATCAGGATCTTTCATACTATATAATTATAGCACTGTGATTCCACTTTGACTGCCACAGACACTTTGTATGGAATGTAAGGTTGGTAATCTAGTGAGGCACCCAAATTCACTGACTGAGAAGTCTAAATATGCCTCCCTAAATTTTAAATTTCAGGATTCCATAGGATGGAACCTGGCACTTAAAGTGAAATCATAGTGCTACAATTGTGTGCTGTTATTATATCCAACACTGACAGTATAATCTGCACAGAGGCCAGGTGGTGCAGTGGTTAAATGCCTGTACTGCAGCCACTCACTCACAAACCACAATGGATGTGAGTTCAATCCCAGCTCAGCCTGACATCCTTCTGAGGTCACTAAAATGAGTACCCAGCTTGTTGGGGCAATTAGCTTCCACATTGTAAATTGCTTAGGGAGTGCTTCAGTGCACTGATAAGAGGTATAGAAATGTATGTGTTATTGCTATACATGCCTACTCATGTCCCACTGAGTTCAGTGGGGAATAATTCCAGTAAATGCACCAAAGTTTTCAAACCAATTGCTAGTGTGAACTAGTGGAGATCCAGTGATTCATTGTGATTTGAACATGTGTAGATTTACCATTCAGTAACTGATTCAATGGGGCTTCTACAGCTTGGGACCAGCAAATAGATTTAGGCCATACTTAAGACCACACTGTCCATCTTTTATACTACACATTTTTGAAGAATGGTGTTGCATGATGAATGCTTTGCTCAATTTCATCCTATACAGCTGTTCAAGTCCTTTTTCACAACCAAAGGCATCAGTACACAGAGGAGACTTTGCGGCAGATAATGAATCCACGCATAGAGTGTTGAACAAGCAACACTTGTATTTTCTTTTTAACCTTCCTATACTTATCTGTCTTCTCAGCTAGAGAGTGGAACAATTCTAATAATTACTGTCAGAAGCTAGATTTTATTTCTTTGCAGGGGGAAATAGAATGGAATGCCATATTACATATCTGGGACACCAGTTTTCCATTAGCTTTTATTTTATCTCCACTCCACAGATAGTTCCTCAAGGACAAATGGAGACAAGTAATTCTTTTTTTCATTTCTCCCCTTTTTATGAACACTAGCCACATGAGAAATGAAAGTAAGTCAGTTCTAAAAGTTCCCAGAGCACACTGTAAACTATTGTAAATATCTGTACAAATCAACAGCATTTATAACAAACCTGGTGGGAGGGACTACTTACTTATTTTTCAGTCTTCTAATATATTATACACAAACAAAGAGAGATTGGAAGATAGAGAACTGGGACTCACAATAAAATGTTAAATCCAGAGTGCTCCTGTTCACTGTGCTGGCCATCCCTTCATCCAGAATAGTCCATTCCATTCTACCTCTATCCCAATTTTCCATCTCTTTCCAAAGAGTCAGTTGGGGTTCTGCCACTGCTAAGCATGCCCAGTCTTCATTGAACTGTTTTGGATATTTGCCCCATAACCCTCTTAGAATTTGTTTCCCCTCAAATTTTGTGGAGATTGTTTTGAAAGCAGGTGTTTTGAAAGCACTTAATGAAATTGGCAAGGAAGCTGAGAGGTCATCCAGACAGAGCAAGTCTATCACTTGGTGACTTTTACTGCTCTGCTTATCACTTTTACATCTGAGATCCTAACAACATTTCCCTTGTTTTAGTACATTTCTTGGTCATTTCTGTCAGTTACTGTCTCTTTTTACAAGAAGTGGTACTTTCCCATGTCCTGAAATATTTCATTTAATCATAGAATCATACAGCGGGAAGAGCCCACAAGGGCCATCCATTCCTCTGCCCTCAGAAATACATAACCAAAGCACTCCCAACAGATGGCTATTCAGCCACTGTTTAAAAACCTCCAAAGAAGGAGACTCCAAGACACTCTGACACAGTGTATTTATTTATTTGTTTCATTTATATGTCCCCGAAGGGATCCAAGGCAGCTCACAGATTTAAAAAAAATTACAATAAAATGTAAAACAATATAAAATTACATTAAAGTATAACAGAAGTTAAAAGGCATGAGAAATACTCATGCTGAATATAAAAGCCACTGTGGCATGTTTTATGTTTCAAATGCTTGCTTAAATAAAAACGTCTTAGCCTGCCATTGAAAGGCAAGCAGGAAGGGGGCCTCATGCAGAAGGTGGGAGCAGCCACCAAGAAGGCTCTCTCTTGTGTTCTCAAGAGAAAGCCTTTCCTCGATAATCTTAGTGTTCATATGGGGAGGTACAGTTCTTCAAATAATCTGGACCTAAGACATAAAGGGCTTTATAGGTCATAGAATCATAGATGACCAGCACTTTGAATTTTGTCCAGAAATGAACCAGTAGCCAGTGAAGCCATTTCAATAAAGAAGTTATATGCTCCCTATTACAGGCTCCAGTTAGCATTCTGGCTGCAGCATTCTGGACCAGCTGAATTTCCAAACAGTTTCCAAAGGCAGCCCCACATAGAGTGCATTACATTAGTCCAAAGGGGATGCAGTCAAGGCATGTGTCACCATAGCCAAATCTGGCAGTTCAGGAAATGGGTGCAGCTGGTGCACAAGTTTTAGCTGTGCAAATGCATTTCTAGCCACTGCTGAAATCTGGGCATCCAGACTCAAGAGTTGAATCCAGGAGAACATCCAAACTGCAAGCCCAAGATTTTAGGGGGAGTGTAACCCCATCCAGCACAGGCAAGGTCCCTATCCCTGATCTGCCTTACGACTGACCAAGACCAACTCTGTTTTATCTGGATTAAGTTTCATTTTGTTTGCTTTCATCCAGTACTGACAGCAGACATTGGTTAAGTACAGAGATAGCTTCCTTCGAATCAGATGAAAGGAGAGATAGAGTTGGGTGTCATTTGCATAATGATGACACCTCACCCCCAAACTCTGGGTGACCTCTCCCAATGGTTTCATATAGATGTTAAATTACATGGGGGATAAAACAGAACCCTGAGGAATCCCACAGGCCAACGGCCAGGGAGTTGAACAGGAGTCTCCCAACACCACCATCTGAATTTTCCCCTCCAAAGACTGGAACCACTTCATAACAGCATACCAGTGCCCCCAAGTTCGATCTCAGAGAGGCAGCCCAGAAGGATACCATAGTCAATGGTATCAAAAGCCACAGAGAGATCCAAGAGGACCAATAGGGACATATTCCTCCTGTCCAGTTATCTGTGTACAGTAGGTCATCTATCAAGGTGGTCAAAGCTGTATCTGTCCCATAGCCAAGTCTGAAGCCAGACTGAAATGGATCTAGATAATCCATTTCCTCAGAATCCCCTGGTGCTGGGAGGCCACCACTCACTCAAGAACCTTGCTAAGAATGGAATATTAGAGATTGGCTGATAGTTATCCAAAAGGGTGGGATCCAAGGAGGCCTTTTTCAGCAACAGCCTCACCACAGCCTCCTTTAGGCAGGATGGAAATCTGCCTTGCTGCAGTGAAGCATTCACGACTCCCTTCACCCACTTGGCCAGTTCCTCTCTAGCTGCTTTCAGAAACCAGAAAGGTCAAGGATCCAGTATGCAGGGGGTGGCCCTCACCTCTCCAAGATCCTGTCCACATCCTCAGGTTGCACAAATTGAAACTTATCCAACAATATAGGACAAGCAGGCACCAAGATTACATCCACTGGACCTGTGTCAACTACAGCATCCAAGTCAGAGCAAATCTGAGCGACTTCGTCTTCAAAGTGTCTTGCAAATTCTTCAGAGAAGTGTTGAGTGGTCTTTGTTTTCTTCTTAGGGGCCAGAATGTAAAAGGCTCCTGACTGCTTGGAACAGCTCTTCTGGTCAACACTGTGCCGACACAATGGTGGCAGTGAGTATAATTTCTTCACTGCCACCATCACCATGGTGCAGACCTTCCAATGACCTCTAGCCTTTGTTCAGTTGGACTCACTTCAAGTTTTTTGCCATCATTGTTCTAGTCTCTGTCCCACTTATTTCATCGCCACCACCTCCCTAGTGAAATAGGAACATGTATGGCTCCACTTTGTGTGAGGACGCTTCAAGTCCACCGCCCTGGCCATTTCCCTGTTCCAGAGATCAGTCAGGGCTTTGACAGGATCACCTGCCAAGGCAACAGGAAACTCCCCAAGAGTCATCAGGAATCCATCTGGATCCATAAGCATCATGGACAGACCATCTTAATTGCCCCCCCCCCACATACAAACACTTGCAGAGGGTTTGGGTTCCCAGTGAGTCTAAGCTCTACCAGGTAGTGATCAGTCCATGACAATGGAACTACAGAGAGTTCCTCCACTCCCAGATCACTGTTGTCCTGCCCAGAGCAAAAAAACCAGGTCCAGAGTGTGTCCTGAAGCATGGGTGGCCCCAGATATTACTTGGGACAGCCCCATGGTTGTCATGGTGGACATGAAGTCCAGAGCTGCTCCTGATAGAGTAGTCTCTGCACAGATATTGACGTCTCCAGTACAACAAACTGAGGGGACTCCAGCGCCACTGCAGAGACCACCTCAGCCAGCTCAGAAACCCTATTCTTTTGACAGCATATCCCACTGTCAAACAGCTCTTACCTTCAAGACGATCTTCCTAATGGTGGGATTTCTTTCCCTGCAGTTTGAATCCATTATTCTGTGTCCTTGTTTTTGGAGCAACAGAAAACAAGATTGCTCCATACTCCGTATGACATCCCTTCAAAGATTAAAAATGGTTATCATGTCACCTCTTAATTTTATCTTCTCCAGGCTAAACATACCCAGCTCCCTAAGATGTTCCTCATAAGGCAAGGTTTTCATACATATAGATGGCACCAAAACTCTGGACAACTTCTATATATTAAATAGAATGGGGGACAAAACAGAACCCTGAGGGATTACAGGCCAATGGCCAAGCGGCTCTTTCTGGTTTCACCCCTCCAGTGAAAAACAGAGTTGCTCTAAAACAGTACTGCCAAGTCCCAATTCAGTAAAGCAGCCTAGAAGGATACCATGGAGTTGAAAGGCACTGAGAGGCCCAGCAGAACCAATAGGGACACACTCCGTCTGTCCAGTTCCCTGTATAGGTAATCCATTATGGTGACTAGAGCTTTGCTGTCTTGAATCCCTATATTGGGAGAAAGGTGGGATATAATAATGATGATACTACTACTACTACTACTACTAATAATAATAATAATAGAGCTGTCTTTGTTCTATAACAGGGGCTTTAATTGAATTGAAATTTATATGGATAATCCATTTAATCCAGGAATGTAGGAATGCCTACAGCTGGGAGGCCACATATATTCCAATATCTAGCAGAAGAATGGCAAGTTAGATACTGGTTGATAATTATCCATTATAGAGGGATTCAGGGATGGTTTTTTAAACGAAGGACTAACAATTACCTCTTTCAGGCAAGTTAGAATTCTGTCTTATTGAAAGGGATATTGACTGCCCCCTTTACACACTCAGCCAGTCCCCCTTTGGCTTGTTTAATGAGACTGGAAGGGCAAAGATCTTGTAAATGGAGTCTCTTACCTCTCCAAGGAGCCTGTCCATATCTGCAGCTGTCTAAATTGAAAAGTATCCAATAACACAGGAGCCAAGGTTACATCCACTGGAACTGTATCTACAGCATCTGAGTTGGAGCAGTTCTGAGCAATTTTGTCTGCAAAGTGCCATGCAAATTCTTCATACTGGCTTGGTGAGTTATACATCTAATTGTATTTTAGCTTAGTTTGACTTCCTGTGACTGATTTTTGACCAGCTGAGACCTTGTTACTGTGTATCCCTTTATTGTCATAGAACTCAATATACAATACATGTATGACTAGAACTGCCTTGAGTTATCTATGACTGCTTCCACATACTATAGCCTGCCTTTCCCAGGATTTGCTGCCTGTAGACTTAGGACATCTGTCTTTAATTTTGCTTTTTCCTGTCCCTCACACCTATCCTCTCCATCATTCTATTCCCCGCTTATCTTCTAGCATAGTGTTTCAGTCACTATAGCAACATGGCAGTGAACCTTTAAATTTTTCCCCTTTTCCATACTAGCAATATAGTTCCCCTGTATTAATGCATACGGTGCTGGCTGAACTATCAGTGTAATGCTATAGCACTAAGGAAAAGCTTTCAAAAATACACCCACAAATCAGACAAAAAATGTACATAGAAATGGAAGCAATGGATCAGGAAGGGGAGCAAAGTACTGAGGAAGGTGAAAACGGTTGGAGGTGCTGGGTACCCCATGCAGTCAATGGGTCACAGTTTGTCCACTCCTAATGTATACAGTCCCAGTTTAAGTCCATGGAATCTACACTTTTAAAAGGATCAGGTAGCGTAGATTAGGAGATAATAATCTCAGCCCTAAATGGCAGAGAGAATGGGGTGCTAGAGGAGAGTGCTGCAGACACCATGGACTGCCAAAAAGACCGATAAATGAGTTCAAGAGCAAATCAAGCATTAACTCTCTCTGGAAACAAAGAAACAAGGAGACTCATATTTTGGATGTATCATGAGAAGACATTAGGAGAAAAAACGCTTGTTAATGCAGAACCAGTAGGAGAAAAAGACAGCCATATTAGAGGTGGATAGACTGGGTCCAATTCCCAACTCAGCCATAAAACCCATTGGGGTGACCTTGGGCAACTCATACACTCTCAGCCTCAGGGGAGGGCAATGGCAAACCTCCTCTGAACAAACCCCATGATAAGTTCACCTTAGGGTCATCATAAGTCAGAAACAACTTGAAGGTACACAACAACAACAACACTCTGTCAAGGAAGCCTTGAACTTGCAAGACCTGAGCAGGGTCTAGCAGGTTGCTAGCAGAATGACTTGGAGGTCTCCCATTCATACAGTCAGCACAACCAAAGTTGATTTGACAGCAATTAGCAACAACAACTATCTGCCAGTCAAAATAAACAATACCAAGTCATAGTTTTCTATGGTTTTTTGGACTATGTGGACACGTTCTGAAAGAATTTATTCCTGATGTTTCACCTGCACCTATGTCTGGCCTCTTAAGAGCGTGGTGGCATGGAAAGTATGTGGAGTATATATACTTGTGGGACCCTTGGCTGGGAGGAAGTGATTTGCATGTTAATGGTGAAGTTAGTTTGTGTGTTATACTGTGTTGAATGGCAAAGCCTGGAGGTCAGTTGTAGGAGATATCCAAGGGGGACTTGTGTCTATTGAATTACCAATCCATTGTATGTGGGGAAACCCCTTGACCTGGGTGGTCTTCATTTGCATGTGCTCAGTCTTGATTTTGGTGTTTTTCATGAAATCTGAATTTGGTGGTAGCCAAACTTTGTTTATTTTCAGCATTTCTTCTTTCTTGTTGAAGTTGTCCATTTGTTTGTAGGTTTCAGTGTCCTGCCTGTGCATTCTGACCTGGTAGTTCTTGGCATGGTCCAGAATTTCAATGTTTCCAAATAGCATTCTATGCCCAGGTCGGTTTATAACATGTTCTGCTACTGCTGATTTTTCTGCCTGGCCCAGTTTGCAATGTCTCTCATGTTTGAACACTGCATTTGATGGTTCCTATGTAGACTTGTCCACAGCTTCATGGTATGTGGTAAACTCCTGCAGCTGTGAGAGGGTCTCTCCTGCCCTTCACTGGGCCAGCTGGACAAATAATCTGATTTTTATAAGGCAGTTTCTAGCATTCCTAGTTTGTATAGTCTAGGGAAATTGTAGCATCCAGAAATTTATTTTTAGCTGTCTGGAACCCAGCCCACGGGAGAAAGCCAATGCAAAGTGGGAAGTACAATAAAATAAAATAAAAATGTCATCCAGTGGCAGCTATTGGGTTCCACAAGCAAGAGCCATCACTTCTTTAAACAGCTTCAAAACGGAGTTGAAAACCATCCCATTCAGAGAAGCCTTCCCAGGCATTGCATAATTGTCGCTTACTATTTGATGTTGTTTTGGTGCCTGTTTATCGAACCATTTCCTGTATTGCTATGTACTGTATATGTATTATCCTACTTGAGAGTACTGTATGTATTTTCCCTGGAAGAAGATTAACCATCCATTATGAAGCCAAGCCCTCCCTCCAGTCCATCTGCCTTGGTCCAGGCCTCGGAGGTAGAGAGGAACTGCTGGACCTCTTACTCTTTCCCTCCACCACTCCCTTCTCCTTTTGTGTCATGTCTTTTTAGATTGTAAGCCCGAGGGCAGGGAACCGTCTAATTAAAAAGATTGTATGTACAGCGCTGTGTAAATTTACAGCGCTTCATAAATAAAGGTTAATAATAATAATAATAATAATAATAATAATAATATCAGTGAAGCTATGAATATGCTCTGAGCTTTAATCCAAACTTTAAAACTACCGTAGGAACCTTATTCACCCAAATAGGTTAAGTACCTTGAAGTTGAAAGCAAAGCCTGGAGTGGGGTCACCACCCAACTGACAGAACAGGCTTTAGGTGCTACTCATTCTACCCATCTCCTTGTAAAATCCAAAGCTGCAAATGTACTGTGGGCTTACCTATTTGAAAGCCTCTGTCTTGTATGCAATGATGCCTGCTCCTTTGACTTAACATTTTAAAGTGGCTTCTCCTCCCAGCCTTGAATAGCACAGGGCATGCCAGTAAAATTGATAATTTCCACAGCACACGTTTGGAAGGCAGCGTTTCTCTAAGAATCACTGGGTAAATTTTACCTCAGGGTATGCACCATATCTCCAGGATATTGAGTGTAAATAGGCTTGCTATTGTCATTATCCACTGATACTCTGTGCACTTCTATATTTAGAGCACTTGAGAGGGTTGTGATACAACCTCTCCCAGCCAGATTTCTAGCACCTTTGAATCTTCTTTTGTCAAATCCATGGGCAGGTGTGCTGACACCCTTTGAAATGATGTGCATGTGCCAAATGAAGGAGGTTTGGTTTAACGTTGTTCACAGAAAGCCACAGAAACATTCATTGAGTGGGTAGAAGAAAATCCTTGTTCTCCTCACACCTTTGCTTGGGGTCTTTTTTTTCTTGTAAAAGGGTACCTTTTTTCTATCCAAAAGCTAATGCAGGAATAAAAAATTCAGTAATAAGCTTGGGATTCTCACCCACTGGACAATGGGAGGGAAGAGAAATGTCTAAATGCATGTATTTAAGGAAAAGGCAGTTACATTTAAAACAACAAACACCTTCTGTCCCTAAACCATTCCACTGACTTTTTATTCACAACTTCAAATGAAGATTGGGAAGTTATAGTTAATGCTCAGGTGAGCCTATGTCATGAGACACAGCCTTAGGCAGCAAATTTTGGATGTTATCAAATGGTGACAAAGTGTCAGTTATTGAATTCATGACTACATTTTCTTCCAACCCAAGGGAGAAAGTCATTTGTATTTTTTCTACCTCATCTGCCAAAATGTATGGGTATGCTGTGAGTATCCCACCCATGCACTGGTTTGTTAAATTTTTTATTAATACCTATTTTATTAATTAAAACAACTGGCAAGTTGCAGCTATGAGTATCAGCAATTCCATAAAACCATAAACCAAAAGCCAGGCCTACACGGTTATGCAGAATAATATAGCATGCATTTTTGAAGAATCCATTCAGTCATGGGCAAGCAACTTGTAGTCCTCCTGATAGCATAAACCACAACCTCCATTAGCCTAAGCCAGTATAGTTGAAGAATTATGGGAATGATGCAGTGTAAATACTATGGCTTCCTGGGCAAAGATTCCTGGGAACACAAACCTGATGGAAAAGATACAGTCCAGAAATGCCTCATTGCCCTTGTAGAACTGTATTTCCTACATTTATTTGGGAAAGGAAACTATTATAAAATCAGGGGAGAAAACCTACAGTATAGACAGATGTATCCTTAGACATCTAGTGTAGACCTATGAATGCTTACTCCTTGTTTAACTACTGGATTACAGGTTTGGGACTGCAGTTAAAGGATGCATCTACACTGTAGAAATAATGTAGTTTAACACCACTTTAACTGCCATGGCTCCGTTGTAGAATCCTGGAATTTGTAGTTTTGTGAGGTGCAGCACTCTTTGGCAGAGAAGGCTAAAGACCTTGTAAAACTACATCCCCCAGGATTCCATAGGATGGAGCTACAGGGCTCCTAAATTCTAATCCTGAACAAAAGCTGTGAAAAGGGTTGGATCAAGCTTTTGGATTAAAATGAGCACATATTCCTAGAACTGTCATCCTAGTGTTACTCCTCCAAGGCTCTTGTAACAGGAACAGGAACAGGAACAAAAGTAACAGGAAATGTTATTTAATAATTGATGGAATACATGATAAAAATGTAAACATTTTCATTTACAAACCTCTTCCATTACTTTTCTCAAATCAGCCTCTGGAATCATTGTAACTAAAGTGTCTTGTCCATGGTGCTGATTTTGTTTCACCACTGGGGCAATGCAATGCAATTTAGTGCTAATTTCACTCCAGATATCTTCACTTTGTTAGAAAAGTGAAAAAAGGATAATTTCTCTTGCCAATGCTCTTTTAATGAAGACATTAGTTACCACAGTGCCTTTTAATTTTCAATGAATGGGAATATTTCTGCACAAGTAAAGAGCCCAGAGAGTAGAAAATATTCCTCATTCTTGCTTTGCTGAATGTTCACTTCAGGTTCCCTTGCAAGGAGGTAATCCTGTTTTTCCTAGTGTAAAAAAATATTTCATGGCTGCCATTATGACTCTGGGGCTGTCTTAGTGCATCATTGACCCAATATGTGGACCTGATTTTTTTTGTTGTTGGTGGTGGATTGAGAAAGAACTGATTGTGAGTATTTATATATGTGTGTGACAATATCCCTGTTGTAGAGAGATCACTTCTTTGCTTGTTGGTGTCCTCCCTTCAAGGACAGCAGACCAATTAAGATGACCCCTTAGATACTTGAGGGATTTGAAAGTTTCCTGAATGCCCTGTGGATTATTTCAGATCATTTGAGATCTTGGTCTCACTACAGAAATGTGAGGTCAAAAAGGCCATTGGTATAATCATACCTCCGCATCCAAGTGCTGTTGAGCCTGTAACTCACCTTAGATTACAGAAGATGCATAGACAATGAAGCAGCCTGGATGATGGCCAAAGTGAAGATGGTATAGGTAATGGAACAAACATGACCAAAAATTGGCAGTGATTCTTAGCTATGCCTATCATGTGGATATCAAATAAATGTGATTATGTGGTATACAATATGAAATCTTGCTATGCATTGACTATTGTATCCTTGACATGTCACCCAGCAGAGTTATTCCAAGTGTTGAGGAGCTTATTGGGATCAGATGTAGAGAGGCAAGGACAAAACTACCAATTGCCTGCTATGGCAAATTCACTTGGCACTTCAAGGACAAAGTCAATCATATGCACTCACAACTTGCCACCTCACTTATCTCAGAGTTTGGTAAAGTGACCAGTGCACCATCTGATCACTTTTCTTGGGATCAGTTACTCTTGCTCAGTCCTGATGATGTAGAGAAGTTGCTTGAATCAGTTAAGTCCACCACATATAAGGCTAACACTTGCCCAAGATGGCTGATAAAATCTAGCAGACTTGAATTGATTGGGTGGGTGTAAGACATGATAAATGCCTCGCTACATCAAGGGAAGTGCCTGCTCCTTGAGAAAGGCTATAGAATCACCAGTCCACAAAATCTCCATCTTATCAAGATTCAGCTTCAGATGACTGGCCCTCATCCAGCCCATTATAGCATCCATGCACTGGTCCAGGACTAATACAATCCCAGACTGCTCTAGGCATTTCTAGGTTCTTTAATGTAATTCTATGGTATGGTCAGGCTGGAGGTTGATAATAGAATTGCACTGGAAGACCTAGAAATGCCTAGAGATAACATATTTTTTTCAAACATGGATAAGTGAAGCCATGGATACTGAATCCGTAGATATGGGGTACTGTACCTATGTCCACTTTATATTCACATATTTTTCAAATTCTCCCTAATGTCCCTTGATTTTCAGGTGTGCCCAGGGCTCTATTGTTGTGGGACACCTCCCCTCAGTTTTAACAGCAGCTTCTTTGTAGTTTCTCCAGGTGCTGGCTTCTCTCCTGGTTTTACAGAACCTATCCAAGTACTGAATCTATGGTGAAAACTGAGTTCAGCACCTGGACAGCTTCCATAATATCTAGAGGAACTGTGGAAGAGGCTGCCATTAAAACCATGAGTGGTCACCTCAAGCAATAACACAACCACCATCCTGATCCCATTTCTTCTTTTGTATGTATTGCTTTGCAGGACTTTCCAACAAAGCAATTAAAAAAATGGAAGAAACCAATAAATTGCAGTCACCCAAGCTATTCCTACTTTCCTTATCCCTTTCATGCAATAACATCATCAGCTTCCCACCTGGAAGTGATTTCAGCCCCATTCTAAGTCAAGTGTTCTCTGGACAACCACCCTGTCTGCAAAACGAACAGGATGGCTGTGCAAAGATGCTGGTCCTAATTATTTTTTGAGTTGCCATATGGATTCCCAACATTGGCTCAGCCCTTGCCAGAGTTACAGTAAGGGATGTATTTCTATGCTAGTACTGTAGAGCTGTCAGTCAGCGACCTTCAGTGCTCCTGAGTCTGAAGGTAATAGGTTGGCTGAGAAATCTGAACACATTCATTGTACCAGGGGATAGCATGCTGCTGAAGGTAATGCACATCAGATAAGATGTCACACTTCTCAAAGAAGTGCAGAGCCATTAAGACAAGCCAAATCGTGTGCTGGTTATATTTCCTTTCCCCAATCAGAAGAGCTGGGATGGCAACAAAATGTATAAAACTGCAAAAGGCCCTTGCTGGATGACAGCTACTGTTGAGAAAAGCAAAAGAGCTGAGGTTCTCTGAGTTACTGTGTCACAAGGAAACCTGGTTGTGCCTGCTCATCAATTAATTTAAATAAATGTACTTGGACAAGGTGATAGATGGTGGATAGGGAAAAGCTATTAGGCTGAAATACCACTTTCTAAAAGTGCTTCCATGTTAGATAACCAGAAAGCATTTCCCCCCTCTCTTGCAAAAAATAGCAACAAAAGTTAAACAGCCTTTAAAATGGCCTTTATTAAATGTTTAAAATTTCAGTCTCATGCCTAGGGCAACTGTGGCCCCTCAGATCTTTTTGGCTGACAACTCCCGGAAGATCTAACCAGCATAACCAATTGTGAGAGATTATGGGAATTCCAGCTCAAAAATGTGGACAAGGCACTGTTGCTCACTACTCTCTCTGTGTGTTATGTGCCTTCAAGTTGTTTCTGACTTGTGGCAACCCTACGATGAACCTATCATGGGGTATCTTGACAAGATTTGTTCAGAGGAGGTTTGCCATTGCCTTTCCCTGAGGCTGAGAGCATGTGACTTGCCCAAGGTCATCAATGGGTTTCATAGCCAAGATGGAATTGAACCCTGATCTCCAGGAGCCCAATGCCCAACAACTATGCCATGCTGGCTCTCTGTTCACTATTGTATCAGGGTAACTCTCATTGGATTGAATGGGTCTTACATCTGAATAAATACAGTAGGAATTGTGTTGCACACAGGTAGATTTTAGAAGTGTCTGAAAAGAAATTAAATGGAACATGAGCAATTGCAAGATAAAATTGCATAAAGAAAATTAACAATGAAAAGGATGCCAACTTTTCTACACAAACCAAGCTCTTTTAGGTGGTTAACACTGAAAGGATTGTTGAAGAGCTTCAAAGGCTCTCCACAAAGTAGGGAAATGGTCATTTAAATGGCAAGTGGAGTTCAGTTTGTTGTTATTGTTGTTGGTGGTCATAACTGTCAGATACCTTGTACCTTATTATACAATTGTGGAGTTCAGTATAGACAACTGTAAAATGAGGTACACCTTAACTTTCTGACCTGGCAGTGACTGGTTAGGTGAGAGGTCTCATGATCTTGACAACTAGGTTGATTAAAATGTTGATCCAATGTACAGCTACTGTGAAAATGCAAATTCTAGATCATTAGGAAAGGAGAAGAAATTAAACTTCCAATATCACATTGCCTTTATGGTGTAGCTCTGAAGGTGTTGCAGATTTCAGCTCTCATAATGCTTCAACTTTGGGTATGCTGGGCTGAATGGAGCTGCAATCCAGAAATATCCAGAGTGGGACTCCTTTTGCCTGTGTACCAACCCTGTTGCCAGCCGTATACTTCAGAAAGGTGCAGAAAAAGATAACTGAAATGAGCAAAGGGCTAGAGGAAATCCCTGATAAGGAAAGTTGCAACATTTGGGACTTTAGTAGTCTGTGTGTGTGAGACAGAGAGAGAGGGATGGATGCAGGGAGAGGGATGGAGAGAGAGAAAAAAAGTGTAATTTCATTGTAAGAGATGAGATGGTGACAATCTGAAAGGGATCGGTCAGTGGTGTTACACTCATTGAATGCCCTCTGCTGGAAACTTGAGAGGCACCATTGCTAATTTCATTTAAGTAAGAACAAGCCGAGACTAGGAACATCCAATAAGATCCATAGAAGAAACAACCATTTTTGAGCACCTTGAGAGGTGACTCCAGTTTCCCCTCTGCACTTCTTTGCAGTCCTAGGTGGAAAAAATATTATTCACCTGAGATTTTTAAGTTTCACTGATTTTTTTTATTGCCTGGCTTTAAAAAAATTATGTTGCTTTGTTTATTCCATCTTTTAAAATTCTATAAGTCATCTTGGAATCAAATTGAAGGGGGGAGAATAGAAATCTTGGGGGGGGGGATATGTAAAAAACAACAACAACAAAACCTCAGCCTTCTGAGACTAGGCTATCTTAAGGACTTTATCTTCCTCTACAGAACTGCTTAAATACTGTATTCTATAGCAGAAGCCCAGAGCCTGGAAAAACATACTTTTTGGATTATAGTTCCCAGGATCCCACAACTAGCATACCAATTGGCCATGTTTACTGGGAAATTCAAACAGCTTCTGCAGTCTAAAAAATCCCACTATCCCTTGTGTTGGATGGGTAAGTCCAAAAATTGTTGTTCAAGATTCTCAGACTCCTCCAGGTGAAGGTAAGAGACAAAGCCAGATTAAATGCCAGTCCATCTCACTGTTATCACTCTTTCATTCAGCCAAGGTATATTTATTTTTCCCCAAAGGGATTTAGGGGCTCGTGCAGACAGGCCAAAATAAAGCTGCTTCTTGTCACTTTGTAGGTATTCTGTTTAAATTACACACATATCATAAGAGGCCAGAAGCTGTGCCAAAGCTGCGCTTCAGTCCTTAGGACCGGAGCATGGCTTTGGTGCGGCTTCTGGCCTCTTAGGATGCGTGCAACATTTAAACAGCATACCTCCAAAGTGACCCAAAGCAGCTTTATTTTGGCCTGTCTATATGGGCTCTAATGTGGACAGCAACAGGACCTGCCCTGTTGATAGACATAGTGGGGCAAGCATCTCAGGTAAAAGATGCTGGGGGACAGCAACAATGGGAGCCCCTTTCCTATGGTATATTTAACTAATCTAGTAGTGCCTAACTACTGGATGGCCTTTACTCTGGAACAATGTCATACTCTCCCCCCATTTGTCCTTGAAGAGTAGACCAATTCAGTAGAACAATGCCCCTGTGCATCTGGTCATATGAAAACAATAGAGCCTGTGCTACTCCAGTGTTTGTCCTATAGAGACATCTGCATTAGCCTCATTTCACCCATAGTATATAAAATATGCTAGATGCACAGGACAATTTTATACCTTCCTGTTGCTTCCAGACATTAATCCTGATACAACATTTAATGTTGCTAGGTTCTGTGCAGCAGCACTTAACATTTATCAGACGATGGCTGATGTCATTCCTCTGTAATTTGATGGATAGGATATTCCACATACTTTTTTTATGTTTTTAATGTTTCTTCATATCCATTTTATGTTTTAAATATGTGTATATTTTATTTTTATATTTTTAATTGAATGTACTCCCTGGTGTTGGTGTATGACCGTAATGAAGATTCATTCATTCATTCAACTGCGGGAGCCTCCTCCCCAACTAGTCCTCCTAGCCCAACAGGCCTTATCCCTCTCTTGGAAGATGAAGCTCTGTGTGTCACTCACAAGATCTGCTCCGGAGCCCCAAAAATCACCTATTGTCCTCAGGGGCAGTAGAGGATGCTGTCCTATTGCCAGCACTGAAGAAACCTTCATCTGCCAACCCATTTTTCTTCTTTATATCAAATGAGGGCACCATCTTGCCTTTTATCTCAGGGAGTTGTCAGACATATGTGAGAAGCACTCCCGGAGGACGGCTCATCCATTTTCAGTGCTCAGTTTGCATTAGGAAACTTACAACAAATGATCTGGAATTGAATATGGGAATGGCTGTTGAGGGAATCTCAAGCAACAGAAGGGGCCCAACAGCTGTGCAAAAGTACAGGGAGGAAATTGCAACCCAACCAGCTGTGTAAACAACCAAAATACTATTAATTTCCAATGCATTTAAACAACAGCAATGACAGCTTTTCTCAGGGGAAAGTTTTCTTAACAAATGAAGAAGTAAGTAAGGAAGTTAGAGCTTCTGTTGTATATGTCAGAGGTTTTCAGGTCTGAGAATATGCCATTGGGACATACTCTTGAGCATGGCATAGTGGTTTGAATGCTGAACTATGACTCTGGAGACCAGGGTTCAATTCTCAGCTCAGCCATGAAACCCACTGGGTGACCTTGGGCAAATCACATGCTCTCAGTCTCAGTGGAAGGCAATGGCAAACCACTTGTGAACACATTTTGCCAAGAAAACCCCATGATAGGTTTTCCTTAGGGTCGCCATAAGTTGGGAATGTGCAGTTAGGCTGTATAATTTATCCAACTAAGGGGGCTTGAGATGAACCAGTTGCAACTAACTATTAACTTGCATTGAGTGCCCTTTCAGAGCCAGCATGGCACATGAAGCAACATAACTGATAGCATTCTTTTGACTAAAATACTATAATAGGATGAAGCCAGTGCCAAGTATTGCAAAACTAAAACCAGGTTCTATCATTTACCACCTTTAAAGGGTTCTGTAGGTGCAGGAGATCAAATGAACTGGGGAGACATGAAATTATTGCAAGGCATGGTTGTCTTCATCACATACACACACCACCTTGCCCTCCTTTGTATCATTCCTGTCTCTTCCTTATTGTTTTGGTTGCTTTGTGCTAGGCATTTTCAGCTTTTTATGCAGACACATGGAGAGGTGCAGCTCTTGACTACAGGTTTTAAAGCATCAAGGGGTGGCACCTCATCCAGGGTTATCATGCCTTGAGGCTAGGCAGAAAATGGATTAATTTCTTAGGTTGTAATGCACTGTTCAGTTTTACTGTCTCACCTTTTATTAGTAGTTCATACATTTTATTTATTTGAATTTTTGTATCATTTCAAGTACTCATTGAACAAAGGAACATTCTAGAAATAAATCCTCACATGATAAAAAAATATTCTTTTTTAAAAATTCTATTTTTGGAGACAATATGTGCCTATTCTGAAAAAAAGGCAATCTGCTGAGATTTTAAAATAAGGGATTCTCAGTTCCATTAAAGGTGCTGCTAATAGCTCCCCCAAGTCCAGTTCACATTGGTTCTTGACACTTTCAGTATTGTTTCAATATAGCAGGGTTATATACATGTATATATCAATATGGTTGGTGATGTGGCTGATACTAGAGTATTTACAAAGCACTGGCACTCAAACATATCACAATCACTTTTGTCATAGTTCTTGTATAGTTTTTAATCTGTATTGTTTTTAAAATGTTGTCAGCTGTCTTGAGTCCCATTAGTGGAAGAAAGGCAGGATATAAATGAATAAAATATGATGAAATGGGACTCTAGAGACCAGAGTTCAAATTCCCATTGGGTTATGGAAACCCACCGGGTGACCAAGGGCCAAAAGGGAGGAGTGACCTTTCCCTAAGAGGAATTGCCTCCATGCCATCTTAAATGAGAACAACAAAAACAACATCTTGACAAAATGTAGACCTGTAACTTTATCATCATCATTTTTTTCTTTCGCTTGTATGATTTTAAATACCTTTGCCTAATGAAGAAGCCAGTGGAGCTTTGAAAGCTTGCATCATGTCTTTTGTGCATTTGGGCTGGTCCAATAAAGGTATTGCTGTTTTGTGGATTTAGGGCGTTATTGTACTTTGCTATAAGGCCATTACAGCTACCCCAGGGTATATAATGGTAACCGATTACTTTTTGACCCTTGGGAACAGTACATAACTAATTTCTTTCTTTCCTTTTTAAAAAATACTTTACAGATTCTCTAAGTAGATCTATAGATTTCAGCACCATGCTTATTTATTCAGTGATCAAGAGAAGTACAGTTCTGGAAGAAAAAGGCCAGGACCTGAAGGAGATGCTTATAATCCCAATGGCGAATGCCATGGGCTTCATATAGCACAAGGGACAGGGGGCTTATCTATGCTGCACAGTTTAAGCAGTTTGATATCACTTTAACTATTATGGCTCCATCTTATGTATTTTTGAGATTTTTCATTTGGTGAGGTGCTTAGAATTCCCCAATGCATTTCTCCAACAATACTATTGGAACTCTGGCAGTAGATTTCAAGTATCTCACAAAACTACAAATCTCAGGATTCTATGAGATTTGGTCATGGCACTTAAAGTGCCATGCTAAACTGTTTCTCAAAAAACACCTACACTGTAGAAATAATGCAGTTTGATACCACTTTAACTGCCATGGCTCCTTCTTACAGAATCCTGGGATTTGACATTTTGTGAGGCACCAGGACTCTTTGACAGAGAAGGCTAAAGACCTTGTAAAAGTACACATTGCAAGCTTTTAGAGGATGGAGCTGCAGCACTCAAAGTCATGTCAAACTGCATTATTTCTATAGTGTAGATAAGTGAATACACCTTACAGTTCCCCCCCCCCCCCGGTTTAAGTGTTTATAAGTGTGAACCAGAAACTACCTAAGTTAGCCAGAGGATGAATGAAAAGTTGGTGAAAACTTTGCAAAGCAGCATTTGGGGGATAAGAGAAGGAAGGTGAAATGAAGAGCAACTGTCCTTGGTGCTCTGGCTGAGAGGCGAGGTGATTCTGCAGATGCCTTTCAACTTCTCAGCACAGAAGACTGGCTTCTCTCTGGATTCAGTTTGCTCACAGCCTCATGCATCTCCATTCCTTGCAGGTGCCCTACAGATTAATCATCAGTCAAGTTCAACATTTGCACACACACTGAATGTCTAATGGGCTATCTCCTGCTGGTCAGATGAATAGGGAACATTTTTATTATTATTAATGTGTAAGTGGAGGAGAAGGAGGCAGCAATATGCTCAGCTATTGAGTTAGATTTCTGTTACAGGTCCAAAACACACTGCAGAAATAATCCAGTTTGAGACCACTTTAACTACCCTGGCTCAAAGCTATGGAATTCTATGAACTGTAGTTTTGTGAGACATTTAGCCTTCTCTGTCACAGAGCTCTGCTGCCACAATAAACTACAGTTCCCAGGATTCCCTAGCACTAAACCAGGGCAGTTAAAGCAGCCTGAAACTGGATTATTTTTGCAGTGTGTTTTGGACCATAGTCTTAAACATATTTATCAAGTAATCTTCACTGAATTTGCATTTGAAGAAAGACATATGCTCTTTCTCATGTATAAATCAAGTCTGAGGGCCAAAATTATGGATTTTGACATGACCCTCGTGGATAAGTCGAGGGTAAAACCTATGGGCATTTAACAATAGGATGTAAAGGATGAAGCAAATGGAAATGATGCCAAAGAACTTGCAAAATTCCATCAGGCATGACTATTGGTGCTCACTCTAAAGGTTGGATGGATGGGGAAGGAACTATTGTACATTGTGGTTGTGCAATGTGTGACGGAGATGACCAGGCACAGACTAGGCTAAGAAAATGCACGCATGTTGAAAAGGATGTAAAGGCAAAGCAAAACAAATAGTGACTACTTAAGCAGTGATGATAAATTTTAATGTGAGTTCTTTGCTTGACTTTAACCCACAAAAGGTGAAAAACATATAAACAAATGTCTTATTCAGATCTTTCAAAGCCTCATTCCTCTTAGTGCTCCTTTGAGGGGAGTGCCAATGAGTTGCCACTGCCACCCTTCGCCCTCCACAGGCATTCAAAAAGATCAGAAGTGGTACCATGGCAGAGAAGAAGATCAGTGCTTCTTTTAGGTGCTCCTGGGAGAGATGAAACTTTCACCTTTCACCATTCTACTCAAAGAAAAGGATGGTTCCTTTTTTATTTGAGTTAAAGTATAGTACTTACATTGACCCTAGGGATAAGTCGACCCAGTTTTTTGGGGGTCAATTTTTGACTAAAATTTCTAGACTTATGCATTGGTACATACAGTAATCTCTGGACTGAATATGACCCATGCTGTTCATTTGCAGACTGCTCCTTTCCTTCTATTTCTAAATCTGAATTAAAAATGTTGTTGTTTTCTAAAGCATTTAGAACTTGGCTGTTTTATGATCCTGTATATTTGAGTACATGTATTGGTTAGTTTTATACTATATTATATATGTTTTTTGTATTTTACTAGGATACAGTATTTTGTTTTATAACGGCATTGTATAGTTTTGTTTTATTATTCCTTCCCTCCCTCTGTATGTAGGTGTATCACACACTTTAGTTTGTATGCTTTTGTCAGGACCGCACTGTTTTTGGTTGTTGTACCTGTAAAGTGTCATGCAAGTTGATGCCACCATATAAATAAACAGTGATGATGATAATAATAATCAATAATAAGAGGAGTTGACGTAATTTACAAACAGTGTGTGTAAAGGTCTCTCCAAGTGTCCTGAGGATGAATATCCTTTACTGTTCTGGTGACCTAGTCAAACTATGTCTCATTGGCCTGCTAGAAATTCTCCATCCTGTTCATGGACACAGATATTGGATTAACCATACCATCACATTTCTCTAGAGCAAGAAGAAGTTCTACAAGTTTGGCTCACATGAACGGCAAGAGCACATCTTCTTTCTTTTCTCCTTCCACCCATGTTTTTGGTTTTGGTTGCCACAGCTAATGGCAACATAAATAAGCTGTGGAGAATATTTGGAAATTCAGAATTTCTTTCACTCAGTCAGTGAGGCATGTCAGAAGAGAAAAATCTCAGATATTTTCATATAAGAGTAGCTTCCATTCTGCTGTAGGGACTAGTTTATCTTGAGCATAATTGTTGCCAAACGCTTTCCTGTATCACAGGCATCACAAGAGATTGCATTAACACTTGGGACCATTTCACATTACAACATGGTAGAAAATCGAACCTAGTCATCAGTTCTCCATTCAGGTGAGAGGAGTAGCTAATCTCACTAAGTGTGCCTGTTTGATAGAACTGTTTGCAAATATCTGTTTGTTGTATTGAGCCTTTTGTTCTGTTCTTCTAAAAATATACCTTGTAAAACAGCTTTCCACTACAATGCCTAATATGAAAAAGGAAGAATCCCAAAAGTGAAAATTTCTATATCAAGGGGTCAGAGGTGAGACCTTTATATACTTACACAATGGCCACAACCTAGCCGAAGTTAAGCAACATTAAGTTCTACTGATTTCAGAAGGAAAGAGTTTAGCATCTGTTCAGCTATTTCCCAATTAAACTGAATGGTGTTTAATTATGGTTGGATGCTACTTGACATATGTCAGCTGGAGAAAGAAATATTGATGTCCCCAAAAGCTAAGAAAATATTTACTTTTCAATTGCAGTGTTGTGTTTGCATTATATGAAAAATTTCCACTGGCTTTCTGGAACATCAAAAATTGCCAAAGAAATTTGCACCAATCACAAAAGCCATTACAGCATCAGAAAATTCTTGGTCTAAATGAGGGCTCATGATTTGCTGTCAAAACAGAAAAATCGCATTAAAAACAACCATTTGGGACTCACTTTAATGGCTCCTGGATGTTTTCAGGCGTGTGTGGTACTACGTATGTGTGCCAAATTTCTCTCTCTCTCTCTCTCTCTCTCTCTCTCTGTGTGTGTGTGTGTGCGGGGGGGATTTGCCTATCCCTGAGATAAAGCTTGTTGTGTGCCTTCAAGTCATTCCTGACTTATAGCCATCCCAAGGCGACCCTATCATGGAGCTTTCTGGGGCTGAGAGTATGTGACTTAGCCAAGATCACCCAACAGGTTTTCATAGCTGATTGGGGATTTGGACCCTGATCTCCAGAGGATAGTCCAATGCTCAACTGCTACACCATGCTGGCTTGCGAGATATAGCTTAGTTCCTTTTAAAGATAAATGGCTGTGAGGATATGCTAAGGCTATCCATAACTGAACAGTGGTAGGATGATATACTGGGAGTCAGAGCATCATTCCACCACTGCTCAGTTACAGATAGCTTCAAGAAGTCATGATATATGGATTTCTCTTAATGTAGGCTTCTCTGTTCTGAATTCAGAATTTCACTCCTTCAGTCTGCCTCCTAATTGTCCTTAATTTGTAGAGTGACTCATTCTCTCTCAGAAAAGCAGCCTAGTAGATTCATTTGGTCTCTGACATGAATGCGTGAGCCCTCTCCCTGAAATGATTTGGCAAAATTAGATCACCAAGACTCCTTGGTAGCTGAGCATTATCAAGCAGAAGTGTACTAAATCATCAGCACTAAGGAATATTAAGACAGCAATCATTATTGAGCCATCCTAGAAATAATAAAGGCTGCTTGCAAGCTATCCTTTGCACACTTAGAATTATAGAGTTGGAAGAGACTGCAAGGGCCATCCAATCCAACTCCCTGCCAGGCAGGAATTTCACAATCAAATCATTCCCAATAATCCTGAATTTTTTTCCTGAAACTACACAGAATACATGGAGGACACATTTAAGTACACATTATGCTTGTAAGAGTCTCCATATTTAAAGATGTTACAACAATAATAGATGGGTAAAGTAATTTGTCCTTCCCCTGCAAGTACCTGACAGTAGACAAAGTTAATAACAACCTGCCTGTTAGTATTTTGTCCTCCCCACCTTAAAAACAGTTCCGTGGTCCACATGGAAATGCAAGGTACTGCACTTAGGGTGGAAAAATGAAATGAACAGATATAAGATGGGTGACACCTGGCTAAATGAAACTATGTGTGAAAGGGATCAGGGAGTCCAAGTAGACCACAAAGTGAACATGAGTCAACAGTGTGATGCGGCAGCTAGCAAGGCCAATGCAATTTTAGGCTGCATCAATAGAAGTATAGTGATCAAGGGAAGTAATAGTGCCACTCTATTCTGCTCTGGTCAGGCTCCACTTGGAATATTGTGTCCAGTTCTGGGCACCACAATTTAAAAAGGATGTTGAGAAACTGGAGTGTGTCCAAAGGAGGGCGACTAAAATGGTGAAGGGTCTGGAAACCATGCCCTATGAGGAACAATTTAGGGAGCTGGGGATGTTTAGCCTGGAGAAGAGAAGGTTAAGAGGTGATATGATAGCCCTGTTTAAATATTTGAAGGGATGTCATATTGAGGAGGGAGCAAGCTTGTTTTCTGCTGCTCCAGAGACTAGGACCCGGAGCAATGGATGCAAGCTGCAGGACAAGAGATTCCATCTCAACATTAGGAGGAACTTCCTGACAGTAAGGGCCGTTCGACAGTGGAACAAACTCCCTCGGAGTGTAGTGGAATCTCCTTCCTTGGAGGTCTTTAAACAGAGGCTGGATGGCCATCTGTCAGGGATGCTTTGATTGAGATTTCCTGCATGGCAGGGGGTTGGACTGGATGGCCCATGGGGTCTCTTCCAACTCTATGATTCTATGATCCCAAATGTCTTTTCCCCTAATCATATTCACCTTGGGGAAACCCCAATATAACATCAACACCAAAATGCTGGCATTTTCCTGACTATCTCAGTGAAGAGGAGTAAGGGCAGGAAAATGCTAATGCAATGATGTGATGTAGTTTTTCTCAACTGTAGATGACCAGGCAGACATTAAGAAGAGATTTGGGCTGACAGCACCCATACGGAACATGTGTGGGTGAACCAAAGGCTTGGAAAGTTGTGTAGCACCTGTTTTTATTTTTCCTTCCTCCTCTAGGCAAGAAGCTACAAAGAAGAAAAGCAAATACCACATCCATTTAGATATTACCTTAAGCAGCAACAGCAGTTTCCACAATGCTTTCCTTCCCCATTGTATCTATCACTCTGTGAGCTTTATTACTTGCATTCATCAGTGAGGAGTGTAGGATGAAAATCTGCCCTTGAGACTATAAGCATGCACCAAAGTTTAACTACCACCTGCTAACTGAACTGCAGAGATTTCTGTTCAGGCTGTACAAACAGTCCCTGCTTAGGAAAACATTTAACTGCTATCTCCTGCCTACTGCAGGCATCCAGTTGATCTTCACACTTTTACAGCATCACTCCAGTTTTCAGACAGGCAAAGGAGAAAGGGTGTTATAAAATGACGTAAACAGTCTGATAAATGTTAGCCATCTCTTACAAATGACTTTGTCCTGGCTATGCACAAGATTCCTTATAGAGACTCACATAATGCAGAGGTAACCAGGTTGGTTGGGGAGGGGGGAAACCCCTCCCAAATTCACTTATCTGAAATGTCTGTAAACAGGAAAGATTACACAGAAGGACTAACTGCATTTACAGTGGACAATGAGGGGGATGGATAAGCAGCATCCTACTAGGAGAATCCTCACTCTGCCCAATAATAGGGCTGGTCCTGCTCAACTTGTGCATATTGAAGGTTTGTCTACTGGAGGTTTTGGTTTTCTTCTGAACCTGGGCAAAGATGGAAAAACAGCATCCTCTAAAAGGCAAAATTTCAATAGATAAAGGTTGAGCAAGGCCAGCCCTATCATTAGGCAGAGTGAAGATTCTCCTAGTAGGATGCTGCTGCTAAATGGTTAGATTCGTTCAGGCAGACATTCAAAGTATAGTTCTGTCCAATCTTGTTCTTCAGCTGAAAAATGTAAGCCTAGCAGAGAGGGAGAAAAAAGGGTATCTTGCAGCCTGGAAATACTGAATTTTATTTATCTAGCAAAATAAGATAGACACTATTTGCAGGTGCAATTATTTTGAGGAAACATGATGTGACTGAGAAATTATATGCTTGGAAAAGCAATCTCAGGACAAAAAATCTACATGATCAAAGCTACAAGACTTATTTGTTGTTTTGTGTCTGCTACTCCTTGTCCAGCAGTAACACTACAATAAATAAACATCCAGAGATATTGAGGAGACTGGATTCCTAATCATAGGAGTAGGCCAGAGGATTTGGCTGCCTGAAATGAGGCATCTCATTGCTGTTTGTCCTCTCAAAGGTTCTATTTCAGAAAGGAAATATCTAGAAAGAATGGCTGTGCTGTGGCCTACTTCCAAAGATTTCTGATAGATGAGGCTAGACTGTAGTCCAAATCCAACTGGCAGAGTAAACCACTGAATCAATGGCATATACTAAGGGTTGGTTTAGTATTCAACAATTGACTTGATGGGTCTACTGCATTTGGATGTAGGTCTAAGGGTTCATTTTGTTTGTTTTGTTTTGTTTTGACAGCTCAGCCTGGTGCTTCTAGGAGGTCCACAAGCACAGCATGCACTCAACAGGTTTTTTTAAATTATTATTACTTTGCTCCTAGCTACTAATATTTGGAAAAAAAACATTACTTCTGCACAGTGTGGTTCCATTTAGTGATCATCTACCCCCAAGTGGCCATCATCACATGTGAGTGATTTCCATTTATAAAGAGCTGAAGAGCAAGACCCTGAGGCTAGTCCTTCCATTAGGCACAGTGAGGTGGCAGGCAACTGGTATCACATCAGGGTTGTGTAGCATTAACCTCCATAGGAGGAGTTATGTGTTGAATGTTGCATCTTTTGGGGAATGCTTGGGAGCTTAAAACTGCCACATATAAGGACAAAATAAATGAAAAATAGATCTGCAACTGAATGCACAGTGGAATTCACTACTACCAATTTCAGCAGAGGCAGATAGAGACATGGAAGCCAAAAACACACATCAACACAAGCAGTGGCACTGCATGTACAGCAGCATTTCTGTATCCTTGAAATGGATGCACACATTGCACAACTCAAAATATCCAGCTCATTCTGTGAGGGACTTACACAGGCATAAAAGTTAAACAGTATTCCAGCCTCTAGAGAGACAACGTGGTGTAGTGGTTTGAGCATTGGAATATGACTCTGGAGACTAAGTTGGAATTCTTGCTGAGCCATGGAAACCCACAGAATGACTTTGGTCAAGTCACACACTTTTGGCCCCAGAGGAAGGCAAAGCTAGCCCCACTCTGAACAAATCTTGCTGAGAAAACCCTGTGACAGCTTTGCTTTAAGGTTGCCATAAGGCAGAAACAACTTGAAGGCACATGACACCAAATCTCAGCCACTGAGTGTTATTCAAGCATGCACCTGATGCTCTAAGCATGGCTAGTAATGCCTTTTAAATATTAAATATCTCATATTAATCTCATATTAAATTTAGTTATTAATATTAAAGTATTATAGCTGCCAGGGTTAATGAATGTTCCAGATTAATGTATTATTATTACCAAGTTAATCTGCTTCAAGTGCCAAAATAACCTGACCAATGTATGGTACTTTTATGCTGGCCATCATTGTTTACTATGCCTTAGGCATTAAAACATATTGGGCCAGCCCTGCCAAGCCTTAATTTTCAGAATAGATGGCACAGTACTTTAACAAGTAAAGATAGGCAGCCACTTACTGGGATTTAGCTTGTTAAGCCTTAATGTGAATCTTGTTGAGGAAGGATTTTAATAGTTATCCTACTTACAGTGTCACTAACAAAGCATAGAGACCAAGGATCTTCGGTAGGAAAAACTTCTCTTTATGGGATGCTTAACAACTTGAGACTAAAAAACATACAGCAAACTTTGTACTAGGCAAAACTGGACTTCAGATGGCTAAAAAGTTGAGATGGATGGGACTTCTTTTTAAAAATCATTATGTTTAAATGTTTAAATTCTTTATTTGAAATGTTTCATCATTTTATGTACGCTCAAAGCTTTGTGCATCCATCCATTTATCTTATATCCATCATTTTACCTTTACCCATTCAGCTTATGTTCCAATATAAAGAAAATTGACAGCTATTGTGTCCAATTTCAGTGCTAAAATGATCCATCTAAAAGAAATAGAAATGAAGAGAAGAACTCATGGCTTAATGGCAGACCACCTGCTTTGCATGCACAAAGTCCCAGGGCATCTCTGGTTAAAGGGCTGGATAGGCAAAAGCTCTTTGCCCAAGATCCTAGAAAGTTCCTACCTACAGTAGACAACAATGGACTAGATAACAGTCTGATTCAGTGTATGCTCAGTTCATGGACTCAAGCAAGTCAATTGCTAAGAAATATGAGAATGTTCATCTCTATTCTAGAAACCAATGCAATTGCAAAGGCATGGGATACATATAGTGCCTCAAGTCCCCCCCCCCCAAACTAATGGTATGTTTTTCTGAGTTCTTGGCTGGCATCATGTTGATTAGTCCCAACTAGAGTAGACCCATTAAATCAATTGCTGAATGGTGAGTTAACACATAAGCAGAGCCAAATGACTCAGTAATTCTGATCTAATTGGTACTAACTGTAGAATTTAGACCTTTGTGGATTCTGTTTGCCCATCAATTGTTGTCAGCTTTTTAGAAGGTCCTTAAAAGCATCATTCCTTCCTCTTTCCTTCCCCTATACCTGAATTTCCACCGAAATGCGAGTGGTGTGCTTCCATGTGTAACAGTTGTGGACAACCAGCTTCTAACAGATAGAAATTCAAGCAGATTTTTTGCTTCTGGTGTTACATCCCTTCCAGAATTGACAATAGCCAAATGATCTTGCCAGATATTGCTAAGTCCAAGCCATGTCAATAGTTTTTGTCACACAGAGTTGCATGAAGGTAGGAGAGAGGGAGCGACAGACATGTGGCCCATCTGTGTTATATTCTCACATCAGGAAAGTTTATTATCAAGCAGAATTTTGATGTTTTATCCCGGGCCTCCCAGAGGCTGATAAGATAGCTGCAAACATCAAAGTGGTGGATGTTAGAAAACAATAGCTTTGCTCTCTCAGTGGAAATGTGGTCAGGCAAGCATTACAGTATGCGCAACCAAGCCAGTTTTTTACACTGATGCAAGTGCTCCTGTAATAATTCACAATCCTTACAAGATTCTGAAGACATAGACAGGAGTTCACTCATAATTATTGGGCATTATTTCTCACTTCTAAAATCCTATAAATCTTTACAGTGGACAGAATTTGTGTTAAGAAAACATAAAAAGAGATGATGTTTATTACAAGGATTTCTTACAAATTTCATACAATTATGGCCCTTGTAGACTATGATTTCACTGTAACTGCCATAGCTGAATCCTGTGAACTGTGGCCTGGTGTGCTCTCTGGCTAAGAATTCTAAATGTCCCTTCCTAAACTGCAAATACCTGAATTCCACAGATGTCATGGAGATAATTAAATCAAAATCATACACTGATATAGCATCAAAAGGGTCTTAAAGAGTGGCTCTTGGAGGTCTTTTAGTATAATCCCCTGTTCAATACAGGAGCTGAAGTGAAAGATACAAATACAATTGGCCCTCCATGTTCATGGATTCTGTATCAATGGATCTAACCATCCATGGCCTGAAAATATTCCAAAACCCCCTGCCCTCCCCCCCCACCCAAATGAAACCCTGATTTTGCCATTTTATATAAAAGACTCCATTTTACTATGCCATTGTATATAATGGAACTTCAGCATCCATGGATTTTGCTATCCACAAGTGGTCCTGGAACCAAATCTCAGTGAATACCAAGGGTTGACTGTACAGCATCCTTGAAAGACAGCTGTTTCAACAGATAGATTCTAGATTCTTCAAAATCCTGGTTGTCATTGTCTGAGTGAACTCCAATTTATTTATGTCTTGAAAAGTGATGCCAGAACAAGTCACCCTTCTTCAGACATTTCCTGGCCTTAGCAGTTTCATGCAGGGATTTGAGCAGCATTGTTGCTTTGTCTTTTGCACCAAATGAATTGAGACAACGCATAAGACATGTTCCCTGTAATGGTGACTGTCTTTCAGGTAGCTTATTGGCTATTTTTCAAAAGCCATAATTATTGATCTTCTAAACTGGGGATCTTTCACATATCTCCAAAACCTCAGTTTTCTGGATTACAATTTTGAAAATCACAGTACTCAGCTATAATGAACCAGTACAGTATTGTTATTAAGTAAAGAGAAGTATTGATGTTGACATTGCCAGGAAGATCCAGTTTCTGTTGCACACAAAGCCATCAAACCACTTGGGCCAATCATTCTCTCCCAGGGTTGCTGTCAAAATAAAGTGGAAGGAGGAAAACAATTTAGGTTTCCTTGAGTTCACTGGCAGGAAGATACAGTAGAAATATAACAAATAATTAGTTAAAGCAATTGTTGTTGCTGTGTGCTTTCAAGTTATTTCTGACATATGGCAACCATAAGGCATAGTTTCCTTGATAAGATGGGGCAAGGATTTGCAACTGCCTTCCTCTGAGGCTTAGAGAGTGTGACTTGCTCAGGGTCATCCAGAGGATCCCATGGCCCAGTGGACATTTGAACCTTGCTCTCCCAGAGTCCTATTCCAACAATCAAGCCATGACAGCATGCTGGCTCTCATAGGGAATGCAGTACTGGAAACCATAAAGCCTTATGCAGTCGAGGCTATCTTCTCATATGAACCTGTTGAAGTTCTGAGATGACATTTTTCTCAGTCCCTCCCCCTGTGCAAGCACATTTCTTAGGATAATAAAAAAGGACCTTCTTGATGACTGCTCCTAAGTTCTGGAACACCCTTCCCAGACAGACTGGACTTGCTCCCTTCTTGATAACCTTTTAGCAAGGTGAAGAGTTCCTTTGGGAACTTTTTTATAAGAAAAGGGCTCTTCTTAGCATGTTGTATTACATTGTCCTTTGCTTTTAAATTAATGTGTTTAAAGTGGTTGCAATTCTATAGGTAGCTTAATGCCATTTTAAACATTCCTTATACATTTTTATCTACATGTCTTTTTACCTGTATTCTTTTTATCTTGAAAGCTTCCTTGAGCTCCAACTTTTGGGGAAAGGCAGAATATAAATAAAGTGATACAATACAATGCAATACATAGAGTCTCCTCGTCTATTTAGAATGAGGACATCTTATAACACTTTTTATACCATCATTGTTGATCCTATGCATTGATGAAGACAGTTTGCTAGGTTTTTCTATTCATTTTTTTTACAAAGCTTTTATACAGACTAAATGCTGTGTTTCAATTGGCAAATCATTAGTTCAATATATCAGTGGAATAGAGGACCTCTCTAGCTTCTTATTTCCACATTACATTTTCTTGCAAATAGATATCCATTATGAATACTGGAGCATCAATTTTCTTCCTCGAATTTGACTCCTCAGGGTCATCAATGGAAATAAGCACTCAATTCCAGAAGTTAATGACTAATAAGCGTTAGTATTTCTGAGAGACATATGCCTTTTTCTTTTAGAAAGTATATGAGAAAATTCCCCCACCCCTTACTCTCTTTTTGCTATCGAAGGGAGAAATTTCCTACTGCTGTTCTAGCAAAGCAACCCATATCAGCAAGGCAGATGAAAAGAAAAACACATAAGTAGAAAATACGACAACAACAACAAAAACAGTTGACATGTGACAAACACACACCACAATCTCCAATATTTCACAGATGAAAACTTGGATACATGGGGCTGCGAAACATCAGAATGTGGTAAAAAAGAAAAAGTTATTAATGAGGAAGAACACATCAGCTAGGATAGACTGCAGCAATTTGCTTTTTCCTGAGCTTACTGAGAAGGGCAAGACTCCTCTTATCTTTCAGCTGTTGAGTTAATTGAGTGCAAACTATTTTTGCACTTTGAACCCAAGCCTCATTCCCACTTACAGATAAATAGGTGTGTGATTCGAATGGATGGATTGATTTGACATCAGAGCAAGGTTCCCACTACATTTGCCCCGATCACATTTTCTGTCATTTTCTGGCATTAAAATAACCCACTTGTGGTTCGCATTTACAAATGAATCGATTCAAAATGATTCAGTTCCAAACAGCCAAAGAGCAAATTTGAATTAATTCTGATCAGCTTGTGGTTCACACTTGCGTTGAATTGATTTGGTGAAAAAGATGCAGAAAAAAATCAGCATCAAAGCAATGTGGATTAAATGGGTCTGGTGCATGCCCCCCTCACCGAATTGCTCCAGCGAATCGATTTAAGTGGGAATCAGGGTTGTTTGATCCAGTTTGCAATCCGGTTTAAAAGATAGTGGGAATGAGGCCCCAGTTTGCAGCAATTGAAGTACAATGAGCAAAGTGGGACAAGGAGAAATAAATGGGGACAGTTTAAAATCAACTGCAAGAGTGGGATGAGAGGATTAATCTGGGTTGGCCCTGACAAATTGGGGCAGTCAGACGATATGACACATCTGCTTTCATAACTCACTGTGAAGAAATTCAAAGGATTCAGACCTGGAGGATCCCAGCTCCAGAAGACAACTTTCCCCCAGAATTTTAGCAATCAAGGGCAAACACAGACAATCCAGACTCTCTGCACCACACACTCCCACTTCAGCCAGAGCAGACGGATGCTGCAGAAAGGTCTCTTCATCTGCAGAGTGATGGCAAACCAAACAGTATTATAGGGGGAACCAGTGCTTCATGCAAAGCCTTAAATAAGAGAAGCCAAGCCATTAGCCATAAGGTTGTCAAGCAACCATAAATCTCCCAGCAGTGGAGGGGAGTTTGTTATTGCAGGCAATTGTTCAACAAACTGATGAATGCTCTGAGGTACTTTCAGATTTCTTGGAGCCCTGACCCCTTTTATCATCTGTAAGTTATAGTCTTGTCCTTCTCTTTCCTTGGCTCTAGTTTTCATGACTGCTTTCATCCAATGATTGACTTTGGAATATTTCAGACCACAGTTGAGCCTCCCTCATCCTCAGATAATCTTCTATACAGCACAAATATGACCCGGACTGACTTGACTCTGCTGTGATTATTTAACCCACCGGATTCTGATTCCTCTGGTTCTTGCTGCTTCTAGGCATAGGGCAGGCACAACATCTCTGGAACTCTGTCAGCGTCCACCAATCAGGAATGTGGCTGGAGATGGCACACTCACATCTTGGAAGAAAGCACTTGAAAACTTACATTTACAATTACAATTTCCAAAATCTTCCAACTAGCAATGCTAGAATTCTGGCAGTTGTAGCCCAAAAATTAACTTTATCAGGCTATTATGCAGGTATGGAAGGAGGCAATGAACTCATAGCTATGTACACAATCCTCGATCCCCACATATGCCCACATACATGATGATGCCAAAGTAACTGGCATCAACTCCAGATGCACAGGATATAAATAATCATGATACCGCAATTTCCCAGGCAGCATGACAGGCAGGAATTCAGATCTTCTAATGCTTTTCACAACCGCTGTTTTATGAGGAAAGCATAGAGGAACAGAAGAAAGGAGATGACATAGCAGAGTACTCACATGACTACCTATGAAGGATGCTTGCTCCTCAGTTAAAGATTCAAGACCCACCCGGGGGGGGGGCTTCTTTTGCTAAGCCATAGGAAAGGGGCACATAGCACATAAAACACCTGGCCTCCAAACATGCAAGAAAACTTGAGTGCACTAACAGGGACAATATCTTTAAAATTCACTTACAAACATCAAACAGCAAACTCCAGTCCAACAACTGGAGGTGCCAAGACAGAATATTCAAACAGAAATGGAGAACCATTTTTCTCCATGGGAAAAATGTTTGGCGATCACATACAATGGAGAACAAAGCTCAAAGAAGGTGTGATTAAGGCTGCATACCTATATTAATAAATAATAAAGTTAGGATTATTCATGTCCTTGAATTTCTCATTTCTATGTATGGTTGTGATATCTGGACAGGCTGTGTCTATCACTGCTATAATGCATAAGAACTGCAACTATCCAACATCTCTCCACACACCTCTAGGAAATATGGCTGACATACTGTCAAATTATGGCAGACCCATGAAGTTCATAGGGTTTTCTCAGGCAAGGAATACTCAGAAGTAGTTTTGCCAGTTTCTTCCTCTGAAAAATAGCCTAAATAGCTGGTATTTGTTGCCAGTCTCTCATTCAGGTACTAACCACCACTTATCCTTAGTTTCCATAATGAGATAGGAACTGGTGCCTTTAAGGTATTTAGGCCAGCTTTGCAGTAACATTACTAAATGAAGTTGAGATGTCTTTGTTCTATAGACTGTTAATATTGGCTTTCACAGTCCTAGGAGCTGCAACAAGTGAATTAATTATTGGTTGATTCATTCCCCAACAGGAAAATGTATTCTCCTTTTTTAAAAAAATATTATATATCATCAGTCAAATTGTCATTTGTGTTCTTTTAGGGAAAATGACTAGCTCTGAGAGAAAAGAAAAACAGGTTCTTGTCTTGAGTCATACTGTGCTTCACAAAAATACCACAGGTAATTACTAAATGTAGTTGTTGTACCAATAAGACAGAGAAATGGCCAGGGGCTCCATTAATTGCCTCCTTTTTTCTTTGCAAATTATGTATTTCAACAAAGCAGGATTTTGACACTGTAAAAGATATGACAGAAAGAACAGTATGTATTGTGAACATTTGCATTTTTGATTCCAGAAAATAAAGGCAGGCAGAGCTATTTTTTTCTGACAGCTAGCTCCATGGCTTGAATTAAATAACAGCTCTCCCCCACCCCCAGTTTTGTAAGAGTATTCTGTTGACAGAAGTGAAAAGCTAAAAGGAAATTTCAGTGAATTTTATTATAGTAATACCTGCATTCAAGTAATGAACAAAACTTTTGTTTTCAAGACTACAGTATTTGGGCTCTTTCAAGCAGTTCACCTCTTAGCAACAAATATTTTCTTCACATAAGGACTGCAAAAAAACAAAAAAAAAACAAAAAAAAGGTTTATTGATTTCCACTTTTTGTGCAGATCAGAAATAGCATACCAAGCATGATTATTTGCCAGTAAGCGCTGCTCATTTCAGTGAGGTTTACTTTGTAGTAAGTACAATTGGGTGCTCATTCAGCATTCCATAGTGGCTGTCTGCACATGTGTCCCACTGAGCTGCCTGGCTTTACCACCACTGGCATAAATTGTTCCTTCTGACATTAGAAATGAAGCAACCAGCATCAATCACATGGATGGGTGCCTTTTTCTGACCTCAAAGGGAACAACGTGTGCCACTGGCAGCACCACTGGGTGGTACAGCAGGCCGCATGTATAATGAGCGGCTTGACATCACCACAGAATGCTCTGGATTTTCCTACAAAATATGGAGCAAAAAGTGAAGTTTTAAAAATAGATTTAGGAAGCAATAGTGTAGATTTGGTGTGGAACTGACCTTCCCTCATGAAGGCAGATTGCACTTCAGTCAGGGTCTTTGACCAGAATTGTGTAGACAGGTTGAGGTGAGGGCAGGGTGAGACCAGTTTACGGTATATACTCAACTATAAGTTGACCTCATGTATAAATCAAGGGCAAGTTTTCAGGTCAAAATTATGGATTTTGATATGACCCATGGATAAGTCAAGGGTAAAATTTAGGAGCATATAGCAAAGGATCTAAAGAATGAAGCAAACCAAAACAATATCAAAGAACTTACAAAATTCCAGCAGACATAGCTCTTTGTGCTCATTCTATTATACTTGTCTTTCACCAGAGGATAGTTCTTTCTTTTAAATCAGAGTTAAGATACAGTACTTACACTGACCCATGGATAAGCTGACTCAGTTTTTGGGGGTCAATTTTTGACCTAAATTTCTAGACTTTTACACAAGTATATACAGAAATTGGTCCATGTAGACATGCCCTAGGACTGCACCCTTAAAAAGGTGAAAATATATAGTTAGAATCATAGAATCATAGAGTTGGAAGAGACCACAGTCCAACCCCCTGCCATGCAGGGAATCACAATCAAAGCATCCCCGACAGATGGCCATCCAGCTTCTGCTTGAAGACCTCCAAAGAAGGAGACTCCACTACACTCCGAGGGAGTTTGTTCCACTGTCGAACAGCCCTTACTGTCAGGAAGTTGTTTGAACCTTTTCAGCCATGATATTTTGCTGCCTGAAACAATAGGAAAAACAGCCAATAACTAACAGTTTGTTATACTTTTGTAACTCTCAAGATCTCAACCTGAGGCAACAGCCGCCCCTTGCCTAAAATCTTGATTCATTCTGTCTTCAGCTCAGTTGCTTTTCTTATTGTTCCTTTGTTGGTCATCACTGTTCTCTTGTCTCAGGCAACCCTCTTGATTAATATAACCCTCAATTGTCCCAGTAAACCTGTGCCATCCCACCTTTTCAGCTGAATTTAAAATGTTCCAATTCCTCTTACCTCTTTCCCACTTTCCCTTTATCTCCTAAAATGTCAATTACTACAAATTGTGTTCAAAGCACACAGGTAGTTTGAATACAATTCACTCAGCAGTGGAGAGAGGAGAGAAGTGAGCAATATGTCATCCTTCTCAGTAGGTTTAGGAAAGAGCAAACTATTGCAGCCTCTCCTAGCTTACATGTTCTTCTGCATTAATAACTTTTGCCAAGTTGACCACACCATGGTGTTGTTTGGCCATGCTTGTCAGTTTTCATTGGTGGAAATGGTGGAAAGTGTGGATTAGTCCCATGTTGCAAGTTTCTGCAAACAAAGTAGTTTGTTTCATAAAACGCCTGCTTGATTCTATTACTCTTTACAATGTTCTATAAGTAACTCATTGCTATTATTTATTATAATGGTGGAAAACAACTTGTTAACATTACTTGTAACACTGCTTGTTACTTTCCATTATTTTCTAATACTATACGAGTTTCTGGTGGAAGCGAAGAACAGGATTCTGATTTATCTGTCTCAGGTAGAAATCCTTGCCTCAGATTTTTCTGCCTCAGAAATCAAAATGCTTTAGGATGCTTTGGGAGAGGGCATTTACCCTAATACTTGTCTTGTAGAGTGAATTTCAGCAGGTGCTGCTGGTTACCTGGTTGAGTGAAAAGTAACATCTGTTGAAATGTCCTCTTCTAGACAACCATTAGAGCTCCAGAAGTTATCTCTATTTTTCATTCTGACAATCTTAGCTGACACTAAATATGGGTATTCCTATCCTCCTATACTGGGTAACAAGGTCTTACCTGGAGATCTCAGATAGATGTCCCCTCTGGTTTTATATTATTCAGATCATCTCTAGTTTATTTCAGCTGGTGTTAGAATTATCTAGGCCACTATAGTCATGGTGCCACCCCAGTTGTAGGCAATATTGGGCTACACCAGAGGTGCCACTGTGGTCACATTGGCTTCCCATTGGATCCTGGAAGGTTGCACCTCCATTGTCATCCTGTGTCCCACACTCCAAAATAGGGGGGAATTACTTTTTGTCACAAGATACCAAATAGAAATCCTTCCAAAGCTTGTGACTAGATGTGACTGGAACAAGAAGTATAATTACATCTTGGTTTTAGGCCCTAGAAGCCTAAAAATTGGCTAGATTGTGAGTGCCTGAAAATGAGTTGAGTACCTGAACATTTTTGGGATTGCTAGAGGTTATTTGTGGGCAAAAGAAAACCTGCCCCTTCTAATTTTAGGGGGAAAGGAGCCACAAAGACAGGTTTAAGGGAGTGGCATCCTCTTAGAGTTGCCAAAGTGAAAACTAGAGGGGGTTTCTGTACCTTAAAATGCCAACTTGTGGCATAACAAGATTCTGATTTATGATTAGGCACTTTTTATGGTAGAAATGCGATAAAAATATCTGGCTGCATCACAAGCAACACCTACTAAAATACTTCTTGAACATAACCATTAAAGGAGCCCTCTCCAGTTTTCAGTCTCCCAACCCTATGATGTATCCCACTGAGTACAGCTTGTCACCTCCTTGGCTAGAGGAACCAATGCTCATTCTCAATATAATGGTGGTTTCCCATATAACTATGGCTACCCATTTAATGCTGCAAATGATTGGTCCATCATTTGCATGAAGGTGTCAAAAATCCATCCTATACTTAGGTGGAAATAACATTAATTAGGTTTTTCCACCCTCTGTAGTTAAAATACTTATTGCCTGGAATTTAAATTCTTATAATCTGCCTTAAAAGGTTTTTTTTTTCCTCAAAAGAAACTATCATTTATTAGATGGAAATATACAAAGTTGAATTTTCAGTAGCTCATTTAACATTACTGCAAAATTTCCTTTAAAAAATATTTTGAGCTTTCGGCTTTGAATCACAAAGGAAGACCTCAAGCTCTGATTACTAATTAAGTTCATATACAGTACCAATAAAACATAAGAGTCATGAGGAAACTTGACAAAGCAAAGTATACTGTGTTCTGTACATTTTTTGTATAATTATATCTGTATTTTCATATAACAGTTATTAACGTGCCAGGACTCCACATAAGAATAAAACCCAGCAGTAATGGTGTGTGTGACTATATCTCTGTGTGTAAAGTGTAGGAAGAATTCTAAAATATTGAACTAGATATGTATTGAATATCTCACATGGCACTTTAACGGCAGGCAGTCTTAGTGCAACAAGGTTATTTTTCAAGCTTTTGGGAATCTATGTAACTTCCAACATTCACCAATGAAAACGAGAACACAACTGGCCAAGCAACATTAGAGTGTGGTCAAGAGAGCAAAAATTATAATGAGGAAGAATTCACAAGACAGGAGAGGTTGCAGCATTAGGAAGGGCAAGACTGCACATCTTCCTCTTTCTTCCTGCTGAGTTAATTGAGTTCAAATTACTTTTGTACAATGAACTTAGTTTGTAGCAATTGAAGTAAGCTGAGGACAAAGGGGCGGAGGAGAGCGACCATTTTAAAAGCAGCTGGAAAGATGAGATGGAAGAAGATTAATTGGGACTATCCCTGGAACAGGGATGTAGCCAAGGGGGGTGGGATCTGGGGGTCCGGACCCCCCCCTTCCATTAGAAAAATGAATGGTGTGTGCTGCTGCGCCGCCGCACTCAAGCCCCATTATAATGGTGGCACTTAGTCTGGACCCCCCCCTTCCTAAAATCCTAGCTACGTCCCTGCCTGGAAATTACACAGCTGGAGGGTATAACTCTGTTGAAGTGTCTGTTCTCCATAGGACAGGTTTGGAATCTGGAATACCTTGAAGTCCTGTGACTATGATGTTTATCACACTATGCTCTTAAAGAGGTACTATTCCAGTGTGACTCCTCTAGCAGCCTCCTGTTGCATGCTGGGATTGGCAGTTTTAAGGAGCTGAACTTCTCTGCCTGAGAATTCTAAATACCCCTCCTTAAAACTGCCAATCCCAGCATGCAACAGGAGGCAGCTAGAGGAGTCACACTGGAATAGTACCTCTTTAAGAGCTCGTCTGATAAACACCCATGACTAGGGACTATATCACACCAGCCTGTTTTCTCAGAGCAATCATGCTGATGAAGCAAATGGGAACATATCAGTTTGAAAACAATCATATCACACTTCTCTGGAATCACGCAATTATGCTGCTTTGATCCCACATTTGCTCTTTGGCATTGCCTTGCTAACCCAGTTTTCCTACTTGGCATATGTGCCTTTTAAAAGTCAGGCTTTCTTAACCAACCCACCCCCTTGAAAGGCCAGTCTAGGTTGTTGGGTTTCCTCCTTTCTGATAAAACAGTCTGCTTCCTTGCACAGGCCTCATGCACTACCTTCTCCCACCACCCCATCACCTCTTCTTCCTCTCCCTTATGGTTTGCTTGACACCATGCTCACAACCTGCAGGGCATGGGACCTGGGCCAATGTCCTGCCACCTTTGCTCTGGCTGGGGTTGGATCACCTGGCAGGAAGGTTTGGTTCTCATGTACTTTCTGGTCCAATAACATCAAAAATTAACCAAACAGTGATGCCTATATTGGCCAACCAAAATGCACCATATATATCTTGAAAACTTTTAAAGCAACATATATATTGGGTATTTTGGTTGGCTAATGAAGATATCACCAGTTTTTTGTGGGTTTTTTCGGGCTATGTGGCCATGTTCTAGAAGACTTTCTTCCTGACATTTCGCCAGCATCTGTGGCTGGCATCTTCAGAGAACGCTTGCCTGGAAAAAGTTGGGTAAATAATAATAATAATAATAATAATAATAATAATAATAATAATAATAAATAATAAATAATGTTTATTTATATACTGCTTTTCCAAATTAGATCAAAGCGATGTACAACAGGAAGTACAATACAAAGTCAAAATAAAACATAACAGGCCTCTCTCCCCCTCAAGATGGTGGTCGGAAGGAGGGCTTTACTTCTTTCAGGCAGGCAGTTGGAGCTAGCCCGCCTCTCTCCCCCAAGATGGTGGCTGAAGGGAGGGCTTTACTTCTTTCAGGCAGGCAGTTGGAGCTAGCCCGCCTCTCTCCCCCAAGATGGTGGCTGAAGGGAGGGCTTTACTTCTTTCAGGCAGGCAGTTGGAGCTAGCCCGCCTCTCTCCCCCAAGATGGTGGCTGAAGGGAGGGCTTTACTTCTTTCAGGCAGGCAGTTGGAGCTAGCCCGCCTCTCTCCCCACAAGATGGTGGCTGAAGGGAGGCTTTACTTCTTTCAGCAGCAGTTGGAGCTAGCCCGCCTCTCTCCCCCAAGATGGTGGCTGAAGGGAGGCTTTACTTCTTTCAGGCAGAGTTGGAGCTAGCCCGCCTCTCTCCCCCCAAGATGGTGGCTGAAGGGAGGGCTTTACTTCTTTCAGGCAGGCAGTTGAGCTAGCCCGCCTCTCTCCCCCAAGATGGTGGCTGAAGGGAGGGCTTTACTTCTTTCAGGCAGGCAGTTGGAGCTAGCGCCTCTCTCCCCCAAGATGTGGCTGAAGGGGTTTACTTCTTTCAGGCAGGCAGTTGGAGCTAGCCCGCCTCTCTCCCCCAAGATGGTGGCTGAAGGAGGGCTTTACTTCTTTCAGGCAGGTCGTTGGAGCTAGCCCGCCTCTCTCCCCCAAGAGATGGTGGCTGAAGGGAGGGCTTTACTTCTTTCAGGCAGGCAGTTGGAGCTAGCCCGCCTCTCTCCCCCCAAGATGGTGGCTGAAGGGAGGGCTTTACTTCTTTCAGGCAGGCAGTTGGAGCTAGCCCGCCTCTCTCCCCCAAATGGTGGCTGAAGGGAGGGCTTTACTTCTTTCAGGCAGGCAGTTGGAGCAGCCCGCCTCTCTCCCCCAAGATGGTGGCTGAAGGGAGGGCTTGAAGCCCAAGGACACCCTTTCAGGGAAGGGGCCTTTTTCCGCTTCCCCGCAGCCTGGAAAGCGGTGGATCGGGGCTTCAGCGGCTGCCGCTCTGGCCACTGAGGCCCCGATCCGGTGGGGAAAGGTGCGCCTACAGGCAGCCCCAAAGGGGCGGTCTGTAACGCGCCTTAATTTCCAAATATGTCATCTCTCACTGTGTGTGTGTGTGTATGTGTCCGTGTGCATACGTGCATGCACGTGTGTTTGTGTGAGCAACTTTGTGAGCAACTATGTGGGTACGTAATGCATAACACTTAATGAAATCACCAGGGCCATCCCTAGGTCTCAGGATTTGGCTCAGAAACCTTAGACTAGGATGATTCTGAACTGGCAGCCCTACTCTCATGCCATGCACACAAAGAAACCTTCCCTCTCCAAGTTGTATTTTACAACAGGAGAGAACTTGGTGTTGTCTACAGTTGTAGCATTCCTCCCAGTGTTGCTGTTGCTGTGAGCCTTCAAGTTATATCCTACCTGTGGAGACTCTAAGACACCATATCATGATATTTTCTGGAGTTGAGAGTGTGTGACTCAGCCAAGGTCACTGAATGGATTTCTATGCTAAGCAGGGATTCAAATCCTAGTCTAAAGAGTCATAGTCCAACACTTAAACCACTACACCAGGGTGGCTCTTTTCCTTCCATACCAGTTCCCAGTTTTAGACATAATTTTTATTGGCCTTTTGGCCTGGGAGAAAATGATTAATTCCCCCTCCCCATATGTCATGGCCCCAATCTTCACTAGCTGTCCATGGCTTGTATTTCAAATTAAGAATTTTGCCATGCTAAACTGGGCTTTGAAACAGTAACATTCAGCTGGGCTATGATTTCAATGAACATTGTGACTGAGTGTAGTTGAAGGCTTTTATCACTAGCCTCTATAGTTGGTTGTGGGTTTTTCAAGCTATGTGGCCATATTCTAGAATAATTAATTCCTGATGTTTCACCTGCATCTGTGGCAGTCATCTTCAGAGAATGGTGGCATGGAGGTGTGTGGAGTATATATACTGTGTGATCCTTGGTTGAGAGGAAGTGATTTACATGTTAATCTATGTGTTGGTCTGTTGGTGAATGGCAAGACCTCAGGGTGGGAGGATATGTGAGGAGCATTTGTATCTATTTAATGTGTAATTCAGCTCCCTCCATTCACAATTCTTCTTCATTACCAAAAGCACACCTTAATGGGGCTACCAGTTTGTCATTATAGCTCATTTGAGATCATGTCCCAATGTAAAGGTCTTAAACCAATCCCAGGCATATTGTTAACTGTGATGAAGCTGGTATTTATCCATGGCTGTGCACACCAAGTGGTAGCAGAGAGCTTTGTATTCATTTGGCCCACTGTTTCCTGGAAAATCAAATGGACTCATTTGAATGGGTTCTGCTGAATTAGATGATAACTGCTTTCTCCTTAATGGTAAGCATTTATCATGTCTTATCTCATTAACAGCTTTGCTTAACTAAAGAGGGGCATTTTTAAAAAAGAAAGAAAGAGAAAAATACATAAATTGAATAGGCAGCTACAAAAGGAAAAGACACCGTGTTATCCCTTGTATTTAAGGTAGCTTTCATTGTGATCCATGGTACACTTCTACAATCTTCTTAAGAAGATTTTTTTTAAAAAAACAACAACTCTGCTCCACACAAAATCTAGATCAGTCTGTTTTAGGCATTGGTTTCATTTCATTGCTGATATTTGGCAGTCAGTGAGAGTTGCAAGGGCATAAGATTTTCATGAAGGAGGAAGAAGGCAGAATTTATGGCATGCCAGATGCTGGCCATTCGAGTCAGTCTCAGTGGATGGTGACATTGCTAATGAGAGAAGATACCAGAAGCAAAATTATATAGTTTGATTAATTACCTTCTGTTGACTTGCTGCTTACACAAAAGAGGAATGGTGTGCAGAAGGAAACCACAACATTGACTAAATATGTCATTTGGGCTTTTTGTCTTGTTTCGAAACAGGTGGAATTATTACAAGAGCTGAGAGAGAGACCTAGCCTACTGCTGATGCCTGACAGCTAAGAAGAAAGGTTTCTGTTTTCACTAACATTTTTGGTGCTCCCTCCCAAAATGTTTGCACAAGTATTTACAAGGAGTAATAATTCCCCTAAAGGCACCAGATCCCATCTGAACATAGGTCCAAAACACACTGAATAAATAATCTAGTCTGAGACTGCTTTAACTGCCCTGGGTCAATGCCAGGGAATTCTGGGAACTGTAGCTTTTTGAGACATTCAGCCTTCTGTCAAATTGCCCTGGTACCACGATAAATTACAATTCCTAGGATTCTCTAGCACTGAACCAAGACAGTTAAAATGGTTTCATAGAAGCTAAGCAGGGTCAGCCCTGGTTAGTACATGGATGGCAGACTACAAACAATTTTATACCTAACAACTTGGGGGAAACCATACAAGATACTAAATGTATTATGAAAAATGAATAAAAAGTAACTAAAGAACATACAGAGAGTAACTACTAATTCTATACAGTGGACCCTTGTTATACGCTGGGGTTTGGTTCCAAGATACCCCGTGTATAACAAAATCTGTGGATGCTCAAGTCCCATTAAATATAATGACATAGCAAAATAAAAAATGGAAAATCAAGGTTTGTTATTTGAAATTTATACTTTTTTGGAACATCTTCAAACCATGGATGCTTGAATCCGTGTATAAAAAAATTGTGTATAAGAAGGGCCGACTGTAATCCCAACTGCCAACAAATACCAACTGCTGTAGGATAAATTCAGGATAAGGAACTGACAAAACCACTTCAGAGCATTTCTTGCCAAAGAAAACCCTATGAAAATCATGGGATTACCATACCTTGACAGGTCACCTGATGGCACAAACAGAACAAACAGCTTCATTTATATACTGCTTCATACTGAACTACCAGTGTCTAAGCGGTTTACAACTGTAAGATAATTGCCCCCAACAACCTGGGTACTCATTTTAGCGACCTTCTCGGAAGGATGCAAGCCTGAGTCAAGTATTGAACTCCCAACCTTATGGTTTTGAGTGAGTGGCTGCAGTACAGGCATTTAACCACTGCGCCACCAGGGCTCCCTTCCTTCTTGTTGTTGTGTGTGCGTTTTAGTCATTTCTGACTTATGCCAACCCTATCACAGATTTGTTTCAGAGAGGATTTACTTTTACCTTCCTTTGGGGCTGAGAGAGTGTGACTTGCCCCAGGTTACCCAGTGGGTTTCCATGGCTGGGGGGAGGATTCAAACCCTGGTCCCCAGAGTCCTGGTCCAACACCCAAACTACTAAATCATACTGGGTTTATGCAACTTCTCAATGTACACTATCCCTCTATATTCAGTGGTGCCACCGTGGGCATTTTGTCTGAATCCAGCCTTTCATATGGATAGTGTTCCTGGAGGCCAAAGTGAATAAAACAATTCTTTATTTATATGAGTTAAACAAACAAAACAATTGTGTATTACATTTAAAATATCACAGACTGTCTCACTTACTCCTCTCTAGTTAACAGAGGCTGGTACCAACACTGCAGAATTAATGCAGTTTGACACTGCCGTGGCTCAATGCTATGGACTCCTGGGATTTGTAGTTTGTTGTGGCACCACAACTCTTTGCTAGAGAAGGCTAAATATCTCACAGAACTGCAAATCCCAGAATTCCATAGCATTGAGCCATGGCAATTCAAGAGGTATCAGACTGCATTAATTCTGCAGTGCAGATACAGCCTCAGACCCTTAAAAGCCACTCATTTATTCCAAAGCCTGACTCACTCTTAATCATAAATCATCTACACCTGCTCACACAGATGTCTATACCCATCACTAATCCCAAACGTCTCTAAAAGCTGAAACACCAGTTGTATAACACCAGCCTTATGCAAATCTCCTCAAACATTCCAGCAATCAGCATTCACTCCAACCTTCCATTTTCAGTTCTTCCCAACAGCTCCTTGTATACTCTGTTATACAATCAATCAATTACACAACCAATCAATTAAACAATATTTCTCAGCACATGTCCATGACATCACAATGATGATTTCACACAAACATATGCAACTGATGCTTTTAGTACAGCAAAAGCCAATAGCACAAATGAATCATTCCAAAAGACCATCAATATCCTGTTCATAAGACATGCAAGACTTATAAAAAGGGGAAATGGAGTGGAATGGATAAATCTAATTAATACTCTATTCATAAGGTGGGCCTGTACACTTGTCATGAGAGAGAGGATAAACAAAGGCCTGAATCCTGTTTGTTACAGCAGACCACTGAATCAGTTCCTGGAGGGTGAGTTAATAGGAAAATCCAATTGATTCAGAGGATCTACTCTAGTCAGGGCTAATAATAGGATTTAAGCTAATGTGAATAGGCTTCCCCTAAATTACACCAAAGTAAATCTGGGGTATATATTAATAACAGCACAATTCTATGCATGTTTACTCAGAGGTAAGACCCACTGTGTTCAGTGAGTAACTGCAGTGACTAGAGAAATGTTGCTGGTACCACTGAATGTTGGTGGGGAGGCTCCCATTGGGATGGAAGTGGGGCGTGTTGCCTATTCTTGCTGAACAAATTTATGCCACCACAACCTTGATAATAGTTTCCATAGCCTGTACTCAACCAAAGCTTTTCTGCAGCCTTTTTAAAAAAACATGTGTCTAATAGCAGTGATTCCCCCCACCACATTTCAGATACCTTGTCGCTCATCATGTTGACTCATAAAATGCAGTCAACTGCCATCACTCCAAGGAAAAATATGATGCTATCTAAAAAAAAAGAAGCCAAGTGGGAGAAATGAAAGGCACTGTAGGCATTTTGAGATTATATATCAAGAATAAATTGAGATAGCCAGGTATCCAATTCATAATTCAAATGTACAGTATGGACTGTTTTATGACACAAGCATTGTGTGTATAACATCTCAGCTATTGGAAAATGTAGCTCGCTTCATAGATCAAACCACTCCTTTTCACAATACATGCTGTTTTGCTTCCTACCTCTACTTTTTCATATATGTAAGTGCTAAATTTTGTGGTTGGTTTTTCTAGCCTTATTTTTTTTTGAAGGTTCTTATGGAATGGTAGTGTATGGTTTGCGAAGCAGCAGTTCACTCAGCTATCAGTCATAATTTGTTTCTGTAAAGTCTTATTTCCCTATTTTGAGGAAGAGCTATAGTGGACCTTAAATTTCATTTGCTGGCTCTTGGGTTTCATTAGATCCCATTATTATTATTATTATTATTATTATTGCAAATCATAGCCTTTGACTGATATTGGTTTTAATAGTGTCAATAACATCTGTGGCAGTGACTAGACCAGTAAATTTGCTTGATAAAGAGGTGTGGGATCAGCTAGAAAGGCCTCTGACTGCTATCAGTTGACATTCTGTGATCTCACATAGGAGCTAGTGGGAGTAAGCAGGCAGAGGAATCTAGGAAAGCAGGGTTAGTACAAGAGAAGCCAGAGGACAAGAGTAAAAGATGAAGGCAAGAGAGGAAGACTAACGCTGGGAGAGGGGATGGGTAGAAAGAAGAACTGGCTGACAGTAACATCTTTTAGCATAGTGGAGATTTTGTAACCCTCCAGATTTTGTCTTACTTCAAATCCCAGCACTCCATACCATTAGTTATGCTGGTTAGGGCTGCTGGGAATTACAGTTCATTAGCCTCTGGAGGGTTGCATTATTCTGGCCCTTGCTTTAGAGGAACCAAAAGATGTAGCAATGGCATTTAAAGTCCTAAATGGCCTAGGGCTTCAATATTGGAAGAAGCACATTTCCTTATATAAACCTGCCTGAGCACTGAGATCTGTTGAAGAAGTCCTTTATGTCCTACTTGTGGGGGCTCTACACTATAGGAAAACATAGGACAGGGCCTTCATTTTGGGGGTATCTTTTGGGGGAATGCCCTCCCATTGAAGGAGTGATGGGCTCTGAAGCTGATCATTTTGGTGCCCAGTTAATACCTAGCTTGTTACCAAATCCTTTGATGTGATCTACTAATCTAGGATTGATTAATCTGTTGCGGTACTTCATTTGCACATTTAATACACATTTTTGTAAGTTGTTTTAGATTGTTTTAAGTAGCTTTGAATTATTTTTAATTGTTTAAACTGTATTCTTGTTTGTTCCCTGCCTTTGGGATCTTGTGATAGTAATCACAGTCTCTCGGCCTCAGAGGATAAGCAACGGCAAACGCCTTTGAAACTTTCCAAGAAAACCTTGTGATAGTTGTGTCTTAGGGTTGCCATAAGTTAGAAATGGAAGGAAACAATAACAACTAAAGATAGATTCATATGGGCTATTAGGTCTGCTACATCTGTTTTATGGATTCTCTAGACAAACACAGCTCTGAGTCAACTGGTACTAATATAAACAAACATGCTTGTTTGCCTTCAGTGCTTCATCTGAGCAGTGATCACCACTGTTTTTCAACCAAGAACTACTTTACCTCCAGGCACCATGGCTAAGGCTATGTGGGTTGTTTTTTTTTCAGGAGAAGGGGTATTTCCATGGTGGAGAGCTCTCATCTTGTTCATCTATCTGAACACTTAGGAGTTTATTGCATGGCTTAAAAACCCGACTTACCCCTGCCATGTTGAAGTTTCTTTCAGGATAAAGTCAGGTATTATCACATGCAAAATGCTGGTGATGTCACTGCCTGGCTGAATCCCAGTGAATTTCTGTCTAGAAGCCACACTCAGCCAGCCTCTTTTCAAAACCAGGAAGCTCCCGGCTTTGCAAATCGACCGGCTGAGCATGGCTTCTAGCCAGAAGTTAACCAGGATTCAGCCAGTCAGCAGCATGGGCAGCATTTTGCATATGATAATACCTGATTTTATCCTGAAAGAGACTTCAACGTGGCAGGATATATTGGGTTTTTAAGCCATGCGATAAACTCCTGAGATTGCTGTTGGCTGGAGGTGTTTGAAGACTGTTCCTTCACTCCACCTAAACAAGGTATCTTAAAATCCAGGGGTGACACTAGGTGGGTGTGGGGATATATAGCACACTGGGTGACACCTCAGAGAGGGGCATACTGATGGGAAGGGGCTGCCTTCTGGGTCTGACAACCCTGTTGGCTGGGTAGTAAAGACAGTCTCCTTCCCCTTCTGCTCACCCAACAGCACCAGCAGACCCAGGTCTGGAAGCTCTGCTGATAAAGAGAGTCTCTTCCCTCTCTTGTTTGCCCAGATCTGGAAAAGCTTGTGGAAGAAAGGAAGAGGGTATTAAAAATGATCCACACCAGGTGTCAAATATACTAACTCATAGGTATGCCACTGTTATGTTCACAATGCTGGCAAATTCCAAGTGGCTAGCTGTCCTTGCAGTCAGCATGGTGTAGTAGTTTGGGTGTTGGACTATGCCTCTGAAGACTAAGGTTTGATTCCTGCTTGGCCATGAAACCCATTGGGTGACCTTGGGCAGGTCACATGCTCTCAGCCTCATGGGAAGGCAATGACAAACCTCCTTTGAACAAATCCTGCCAAGAAAACCCCATGATAGGTTCACCTTAGGGTCACCACAAATCACAAATTACTTGTTATGCTTTGTGTGGCTACCCATCCCTGTGCAAACCCATCCTGTGCTCTCTCTTGTCCACATCTGTAGCACCACCTCCATCATCTGCACAATGCACCACAGCAAGTAGTCAAACACATTGTTCTTTGTCTTTTGGACTCCTTCCCTTCCATACCTGATTGTCTGTTTGCTCCTTCCCTGTGTCTTCTTCCCCATCACAGTGTGCCTTAGAATGGACAGGCAACAGATCTTTTGACTCCTTGCCCTCTAAAATTCCTCTGATAGGACAGACCACAGTGGCTAGAATTTTACTAAAGCAACCAACAAGCAAAGCAAGGCTGGCTGGTGGCAGGGTAGAGAAGCAATAGCACCTGAGATAAATGAAACTGGTTTCTGATCATTGCCGTGCAGAACACTGGCATAAAGAGAAAAAACTGAGACCTCTAGAGGATTTCCCAAAGAACATGTGCCCAAAGGGCCAGACTGAATACAGTATTCTGATTCAAATGACGGCTGGATTACAAGTCTTTTATTTTGAACTAATAATAAAAGATGAGAAGGTTAGCTGAAATGACGAGTTTCTGTGCCTAGGTTGGGAGTCAGGATTTGGCTTCAGTCTGTCATACAGTCTAGTCTCTGTGCTTTGTGAAAACATACAAGAGTATCAAGAAAATGACTGAATATAAATTACTTGTTCCTTCTTCTCTCTTTTACCAAAGGAGGTGGTAAAACTACTCAAGAAGCTACTGCTTCGTGCTCCACCTAGCATATTCCACCCACTTCTTCCTCTAGGCTCCCTTTGGTTGCCATACACAGTTGAGAAGTCAATAAATAGAGACATGTACTTTGCAATTGATTGTGAGTTACTAGAGAAAGGACACAATGGAACAGCTAACCCTGAGCATTCTTCCTCTAAGAAGTATATATCTAACTGAAAGAAACAAGCTGGTAGCAAGAGCTTTCCTAGACGAAAGCACATGACTCATGCTACCAGCTTCTTTCTTTCAATTAGTCTCAAAGGTGCTACAAGATCCTTTTGCATACTGATTTCCCAGACTAAAATGGCTATGTCTTTAATAAGTACATACAGAAAGATGAAGATATGAATGATAATTTAAGTGGAAAGACCATACATAAGCTCAAATTAATACTGTGGTATCCCCTGGCTTATATAATGGAATCATCTAATGGGGAAGTGTTCCTTGTGTTCCTAAATAACACAACTGGAATATAAAAGAACATGTTACAATACACAGTGCTCCTGTTCAGGCTTTCAGATTATAATGACCTTTCCACAAATGCTCCATTCTGTTTCCCCTTCCTTCTTTCCATCCAGCATCCTTGATAGGCAACCAGCCTCCCTCAAATATTGAGCATATTCAGTCCTCAATGGCTTGTTTTAGTGTCCTGTTTCCCTGCCTTTGAGCTTTTCCTCTAAGGATGTTTGGACTTCTGCAGTGGATTGTCCTGAAGCCTGGTAATATCTATCTTGTGTCATATCAGCTACATAAAGTACCTCCCTTGTGATATGAGATTGCCTTTAAGGAAGGAACTGACAAATCATGTCATCTGTGAGAAAGCCACACTATGAAAAACATATTCAGGGGTAGCAGTGTAGGCCATATAGCAAAGTGCAATAACATCCAAAATCCACAGAACAGTGACACTTTTATTTGGCCAACCAAAATGCATAAAATACATGATAGAAGCTTTCAAACCTCCATGGCTTCGTCATCAAGCAAAGACACACAATGTTAGGAGCTTATCAGATGAACTTTAAAACTGGATCAAGCATCTTGGGCTGCAGGATGGAGGCGGGGATTATTGCATACTAAAATCACTGCCTAATCACCACCCACCATCAGTCCAGGTCCTAGCCATGCTCTGCTAGCACTTTTTAGAAGCTGGAAAGCTTCCAACTTCAAAAAAGTGCTGGTGAAGCACAGCTGGGACCTGGCTTGGACCCGGGCTGATAGTGGGCGATGATTAGGCAGTGATTTAGCATGCGATAATTCCCGCCTCCATCCCATGACCTGGCTCCTGAGATAAATGAAACTGGATGTTTGATCTGGTTTTAAAGTTCATCTGATAAGCTCCTAAATTAATGCACCATAGTGCACCAATTTACCTCTGTTTTTCTTCAGAATCTCTCTCAAAAATGGTGAGCAGAAGTAATGGGTCAAGGAAGTTCCTAGGTTTGAGGGTTTTCCCCCCATGTTTGTGGGTTTCCTATGTGAGGTTTGGGTGAAAATTGCCCCCATCATGCTTTTAAAAACTTTGTGGAGTTCAGGAGTTTGGACTACTGATAGGGGAATGCCAAAAGTGGGAGTGAAGGGCTTGCAGAAATGCACTTTCCCCACCCCTGATTTAGAAGGTTATTTGCCTTGAATGGTTTCCTCTGCATTATTTGCAAAGGAAATATGGAAAATACTAGCCCCAGAGCAGTTCTGTTGAAGTGTTGATGTGGAGGTACAGGCACAGGAGGAGAGTGTGTCTTCAACTGATGTAGACTGGCTAAGATAAATGCTCAGTTCTGGGTGATCCATATTATGGTTTTAACAGGTGTAGCCTTAAAGAGCTAATATTAAAGTTTAAAATCTTTTCCTTCCCTTTACAATATACATTAAATACATTTATCTCAGCCAGTCTACATCAGTTGAAAGCACACTCCCCTCTTGTGCCTGTACCTCAACATCTCAACACCCAAAACAAAACACAAGGCACAGCCTGAGTCAGCAATTGAACCCTTTCTCCTCCATTGTTCAATGAGGCCACTCCCCACAGTCAGAAAAGTATCTTTAGAAAGGTCACACAACTACAAGAGCTGTGCTATTCTTGGTGAAAGAATACCCAGCTCTATCTTTCCTTTACCACTGATGCCAAGGAAGCTTTGGTAGTACTGAATCGTTATCTGGATGCAGGAAAGGGCTGGATGTGGGTGAACAGACTAAAGCTAAATCCATACAAGACAGATCAGTAGGTCAGTAGGAAAACCATCCCGAGATTGGGATCACAAGCTGTTCTGGATGAGGTTATTTGCCCTCTGAAAGTTCAAGTTCATAGCTTGGTGTGCTCTTGGAGTCACTGCTGCTCCTGGAAAGCCAAGTTGCTGCTGTGGCCAGGAGTGCCATTGCCCAGCTTCAGCTGGTACACCAGTTGTGCCATTTCTTGGGGGAGACAGATCTGACCACATTGGTTTATGCCTTAGTTACCTTGCAGTTTAGACTACTGTAATATACTCTACATGGAGCTGCCTGTGAAAAGTGTTTGGAAGGTTCAGCTAGTACAAAATACACCCAGACTTGTGTCAGGTGTGCATTTCAGAGACTATATAACATCTCTTTTCCACAATCATCACTGGCTTCCAATTTACCTCTGAGCTAAATCCGAAGTGCTAATATTGACTTTGTTGTTGTTGTTAACTGCCCTCAAGTCATGTTCAGTCTCTGGTGACCCTGTAAATGAGGCATCTCCAAGGCACCCTGTCCTCAATGGCCCTGCTCGGTTCCTGCAGGCTTAGGGACCTGTCCTCAACAGACTGTCATAAAGAGCCTTAGGGTGGAGTGCGGGTGTGGCGTCCACACACCAGCCACCCGGATGTCATCACCATGCTGCCCACCTGACCAGACAGCGGGCAGCATCACACTATGCCTTTGGCACAGTGCTTACATGTGTTGCACCGAAGAAGCACCAAAAAGCCACCACCACTGGGGCTAGAGCACCCTTTCTGTGGTGCAAAAGGGAGCCACTTTTTGCAGCTCCTTTTTGTGCTGCAGAAATGCCAGATCCAGCAAAGAAAGAGGTGGTTGAAGGCCGCCCCTTAGTGGTCCGTTCAGCCCCTTTGAGCCTATCCATCTGGTGTGTGGTCTTCCTCTTTCCCTGCTGCCTTCTGTCCTTCTAACCATTATTGCCTTTTCTAATGAATCATGGCTTCCCATTATGTGCCCAAAACATGATAGTCTCAATTTAGGAGATTATTGCACAGTGTTTTCCTACTGGTCTAGGCATGGAATGTAAACTGAATTGAATTAATGTTATCGCACAGCCCCATTCCCATTCAGTATTCAGTATTCATCTTGAACCCAGACTGTCCCTCTCCCATTCCAGCTCAAAAATGGGAAAATCCTATTCTTAGCCAGCATGACCATTTCCAGACCATTCCAGGTGATGTCTATGTGATAATGCTGTCTGGTCTCAATCCGTCCTTGTGTTCTGATTGGTCCTCCCTTCCTGTCCTAGAACATCCTCAAACTCTACTCTTCCCCAGAGATTAACATTAGAAGGGTGACACAGGCAATTTATCCCCCCCTTGTTTTAAATTTTTTTATAGACGTTATCTCGCTATTTTCCAATACATGCTTGCAACCAAAACATTCTGTTAGCATTCCATAAAATGCTAATATTGAAGACGATGGTTCCCCATGTATTGAAATTAAATATAGCAGAAAACTTTTTGTTTTTGATACAAAAAGCCATGGCTTTTTGTGGGTTTTTCAGGCTATGTGGCCAGGGATGTCATATTGAGGGGGGAGCAAGCTTGTTTTCTGCTGCTCCAGAGACTAGGACCCGGAGCAATGGATGCAAGCTGCAGGAAAAGAAATTCCACCTCAACATTAGGAGGGACTTCCTGACAGTAAGGGCTGTTCGACAGTGGAACAAACTCCCTCGAAGTGTAGTGGAGTCTCCTTCCTTAGAGGTCTTCAAACAGAGGCTGGATGGCCATCTGTCGGGGATGCTTTGATTGTGATTTCCTGCATGGCAGGGGGTTGGACTGGATGGTCCTTATGGTCTCTTCCAACTCTATGATTCTATGTTCTAGAAGAATTTATTCCTGATGTTTCACCAGCATCTGTAGTTGGCATTCTCTGAAGATCCATAAAAAACTATGGATGTCGGCCATGAAAGCCTTCAAAAAAGCCATCTTTGCTCCCTCTCCATCTCTCATAAGCACACCAAAGTGTGTACAAGGTGGGTAAGAGGACTATAGAATGATGACATCATGTGCAAGTGCAGTATTACAAACTTCACAGCAACAGTACCCATGTGCAAAAAAGGGACAGGTTAGGAATGACCTGAGTGCCATTACTGCTAGAATAGGAAAGGGTGTGCAGAAGTATTTGTTGTCATCACATTAACATCCCGCTATTACAAGTCAAATGCAGTAACACTCGTTCCCATATTATTAGTTTACAGAGCAATTCTGGGATGTGATCAGAACTTTATGAACACTAGTGCTTTAATCTCCTTAGTCAGTGGTGGCGAACCTATGGCACACGTGCCAGAGGTGGCACTCAGAGCCCTCTCTGTGGGCAAGTGTGCCATCACCCCAACACAGAGTTTGCCAGAGTTTGTTACCAGAAGGTCAGAGGGACATGGCACTTTGCAATAAATAAGTGAGTTTTGGGTTGCAGTTTGGGCACTTGGCCTCTAAAAAGTTCACTGTCACTGTCCTTAGTCATCCTGGCTTCTAGGGAGAGTTCAGATTTGATTTGTTCTAGAACCCATTTGTTTGTCTTTCTAGCCACCCACTGTATCCACAGAACTCTTCTCCAGTACCTCCTCTCAAATGAGTTGACTAGAAAGAAAATCAGCTTTCTTCCATGTCCAGTACTCACATGCATACATGGTGATGGGAAATACATTGGCTTGAACAATCCTTACTCTAGTGTTCAGTTGTATATCTTTGCACTTTAGGATCTCATGTTGTTCTTTCATAGCTGCCCTTCCCAGTCTTAATCTTCTCCTGATTTTTTGACTGCAATTTCCATTCTGATCAATGATTGAGCCAAGGTATGGGAAGTCTTTAACTATTTCAGTTTCCTCATTGTCTATATTGAATTTGTGTAAATCCTCCATTGTCATTATTTTAGTTTTCTTGATGTTCAGCATTAAATCTGCCTTGGTACTTTCTTCTTTGACTTTCCTTAGTAATTGTTTGAAGTCTTTGTTATTTTCTGCTAGCATTATGGTGTCATCTGTGTATCTTAGGTTCTTGGATAGTGACATGGGGCTAAGATATCTGAAAGACCGCCTCCTTCCATATGAGCCAGCCAGAAATTTAAGATCTTCAGACAAAGACATAACTTGTAAGTAACTATGGCCCGTTACAGACGGGCTGAAAAGTACTAGGGTTTTGGAGCTCCTTCCTGGTTTGGTCCGCTGGGCGCAGCTTTTTAGACGGCTGCGCCCAGCGGACCAAAGGAGAAAGGGGCCAAACGGCCCCTTTCTCCTTCTCCCCGCCGCCGTGGGGTGTCCTTGGGGCTTGAAGCCCCAAGGACACCCCTTTCCAGGCTGCGGGGAAGGGGCCTTTTGCCGCTTCCCCGCAGCCCGGAAAGTGGCGGATCGGGGCTTCAGCGGCTGCCGCTCTGGCCGCTGAGGCCCCGATCCGGCGGGGAAAGGTGCGCCTACAGGCCGCCTATGTATTTGTAACTAGACCCTCCCACTAATCATTAATAAAACTCACAAAAGCAATCTAAAAACAATAATTAATAATGCTCAGTGATGTGGGTTGTAACATTTGGAGGAAGTTTCTTCTTCCTGTAAGGCTGAGATGGATGACTCTGCAAGAAGTGAGGACCAATTTTGCCACTGTCCTGCCCTAGCAGGCTGTACCAACACTAAATTAAGCTGAATCTTAATGCCCAGTTTTGTTTTGACTTTACTTTCATTTAATTGTTGGCTTTCTACTAATGGGGTTATGAAGGGAATAATGCCTAACCACTGCATTTTAGATATGTGTCTGCAGCAGCATGGGGGGCGTTCCCACTCGCTTATACACTGGTTTACAAAGCGAATACAGGGTGTATCGTTCTCACTCAATCCTGAATTAACTCTAGAACAGTTCTAGATTTACCCTCTATCGTTCCCACAGCGATTCGAATCCAAACATTTAAACCGGATCAGAAGCCTATAAACCGGCTTAAAAAAATAGTAGGTTTTACCCCGGGTTATCCCTTGTGCCGATATAAGAATCGCTGTATTTAAATGGGAACGTTTCGGCGTCTGATTCGGGTTCCACAGGATGGGAGGAGTGGAGCGCGATGGGCTAGCTCGGGGGAGTCACCCTTTCTTTGTCCCCATCCGTTGTCTCCGCCGCCATCTTTCCCTCCCTTGCCGACCTGCTGGCGAGGGTCCATGGTTCTAGATACGATCAGCGCTAGTAACAAAAGTAAGAGAGGCCGGAAATTACAGGACTCTTAAGAGCTTAGGCGCTTAAGAGCTTAGACACTTAGACTCTGAAGAGCTTAAGCGCCTCCTCATTGGCTCTTTTTAAAAAACCCGCGAAATTGAATACGAATTAAAAACGTCCCCGTAGTGGGAACGCAGGTACAGGCTACATCGATGCAAGTTACTCTGAAGTACTGTGACGTCATGATGACGTCGCTTTGATTGACATGACATTCATAGCTGAAACAAGTGAATGTGAACGAAAAAGTAACAAAACCGGTTTAAATATACATCGATTCATCCATGAATGGGAACGATACTGAGTCAATTACAGCAAAACAAAATAAAATGTTACGTAAATGGAAACAATACAAATAAAGTGATTTGAAAAGTGGGATAACACTCACTGTATTTTGAGTCATTTTAAAACAAATCGCTGTATTTAAAATCGTTTTAAATCACAAGTGGAAATGCCCCCATGGATAATTTTGAGATGATTTTTCTCCTGAAAAAGCATTGTAATTTGGGAGAGGAGGATTCAGGGGTGGGGGCATGTTTTGGAGAGCTCAATGGGTACAAAATATGTGTTGGGGTTACTCTTTTTCCACCCCTGGTATAAAGTAATAGGAATGTTGGAAGGTGCCTTATTACGAGCCAGTCATTCATTGGTCTGTCTAGGACAGACAGCACTGTTTGCAGTGACTGGCGAGAGGCTTCCAAAATTTCAGATGGGAAATCTACCAGCATTCATTCAAGCTACAAAGGTGTTATGTACCCACCATAACATTTCGATTAAAAAAACACCCCACCAATGTACACCAAAATTTGGGTTGGCAACTTATCTAAACTCTCAAGGAAGTCATTTGTGTTCCTGACACCTAGTCAGGCTGCTTCTGCACTGCAGAAACAATGCAGTTTCATACCTCTTCAATCCTCATGGTCCATCCTATGGAATTCTGGGATTTGTACATTACTGTGGCACCAGAACACTCTGGCAGAGAATGGTTAATATCTTATAAAACTACAAATGCTAAAATTCCATAGCATTGAGCGATGGCAGTTAAAGCAGTGCCAACCTGTATTTTTTCTACAGGGAAGATTCAACCTGAGTCTTAACTAAAGTAGGCTCATTGACTTAATGGGATTTAATTATATGTTGACTTATCCCTCAACAATTGATTAAATGGGTCTACTCTAGTTGGGACTAACCAATAGAATGCAGACCATGGTTTGGTTTTTTTTAATGCTTTATACATGTGCTCTGGTCATATGGGTGATGATCTCAAAAAACTAAAGAAGGAGGCACTTTTCATTTTTCTCTGATGTAAAAAGGGTGAGGCTGTAGGGAAATTAGCAGTTTAACATTTTGGTAAGAGATAGAGTTTGGGAGAAAAATACTTTAGGGCCACAAAATCCCACAGCAAGCATGGGAATTTTAGGAGCTGTATTTGAAAAATTGAGATGACAGGAGGCATTGCATTGCTTCTTCATCATGAAAAATTAGAGCCCCAAATTTTTATGACATCTAAGGAGGAATTTAAAATATTTAAATATACGAGGGCCAAAAATCTCAATTGATAGCTTAATTACAACAACAGAGTTCAACAGATTCTCTTGATATCACTTCCCTGGAACCTAATTTCCCAGCCTGACAACATCCTAACTGAATTGTTTCTGAGGTACTGGAGATCAAGGCACTGGGAAATGACATCTGCATTGTAGAGTGTCTTGAGACAAGCAGTTGCAGCAGAATCCTGAGAGGTCTGTCCAGCTGTCTGTTTTTGATGCATCCCATGACTAGCAGAACACTGAATATGTTATTTCCTAATGTCCTGATCTCCAGTGCCTTGGAAATGATTTGGCTGGTGTGTTGTCAGGATGTAAGTGTATGCTTTTGGGGGTCACACTCAATCATGTTAATTATAAATGTGAATTCTCAGCAGTTACAAGATTGTAACTTTATTTTACAATCTCTTAACTGCTCAACAGGATACTTGTCATTGTGGTTTGAAGCATCTAGAAACAGATGAATATGCCACATCAGTCTAGTTCAGAGATTCTTTACCAGTGGTACATGTGAGGTCAACCATAGTACCAGTGGGACACAGATTTGGTCTAGATGAGTATACAGGAGTAAAAAAATATTCCCAATAATACTCCTGCAGTTTTTCATTTATATTCTTGTATTGTCAAGTTACTGAAGCAGTAAATTTTCTGCTCAACAGTATCACTACAATTATCCATGATTAAAGGGCTTTTTCCTTCTGTTTGTTTTTACTTCCAGCAGTACTGCTACCATTTCTCATGTTCTAAACACTTACTGTAAATGATTACAGTAATAGTACAGTATCTGTAAGCATATAGATATCTTTTTCAGAAAAAGTGGGCTTTTTGTTTCTATGCCAGTGGAGCCCAGGTTCTCAAACAGAGTGGTAGATCTTAAAATATTAAAGGGAAAGAACTACTCAGCTAGATCACCTCCTTGTACTGTCTCATGGGTGGCTAAGCACCATTTATACCCCTCCCTTTTTCTTCAGCATGGAATATATGGCCCAACTTCATTTTGTTCTCATTACAGCTGTATAAGGTACATTAGGTAGAGAGTGAGTGGCCCAAGATCACAGATGAACCTTCATGGGTAAGTTAGGATATGAACCCAGTCTTCCTATTCTGAGGCCCGATACAGACCAGCACTTTGTGCCAGCCTGTGGGTGGAGTTAGGGCACAGCATCCACACGATGGATGCCCTAACCCCTCCTCCAGGGTGCCATTTTGACATGCACCAATCCATATGGCGCACACCATCATGACGCCCCTCTGGTGCTGTATCCACTTTTTGCACTCTCCACAGGCTGGATCGGGGCCACAGCGTGAAATGGCCATGGCCCCGATCCAACCAGTAAAGAGGCAGCTGCAGACCACCCCTTTGGGGTGGTCTGTATAGCCCCTCAGTCTGCAATTACAGTGCTCTTTTAACTTCATACATGTTTGCACAAAAATATGTTTAGGAAACAGAATCTGACAATCTACATGTCAGGGGAAAGTGTATTCCCTACCACAAATGTATCTCTGACAATGGGATTTTCACAGAGATATATGTTTCAAGTTGTTACCCAAAGAAAAATGGGAGGACTGGCGAAAGGGGCTCCCCACCAACTGTGTCAGTTTTTCTTTTAAAAGTTATCCTCAGTTAGTACTGTACTAACTGAGAAGAACTCCAGTTTTGGATGAATTAAGAAAGTTTCTATTCAGAGATATGCAAGAGTGCAATCAAACACATAATAGTAATTCAGACAGGCACAGCATTCAGAACTAATCAAAATGGAAGTATGGAAATGGGATAGCGGCGTTTGAGGGGTGTAGAGAGGATAGTATTTACCTGTCAGAAAAATAGTCCACAGAAAGTGGGAAGTGACTCAGACTGGGGTCTGTGGGCAATACAGCTCACACTTGGAGCACAGAATGGGGGTCAACTGTAAGTGTACTGTGTGCTATGTACAGTTGTGTGCAAAGAGCCTATGTTTTGGGACTGATATTTATATCTGGGATACTAGCTTCAAGGGGTGTGCTATAATTGCAGGGTTACAAAGATCTAATGCACTTTCCAGGAATTGACAAGGGGATTCTGGACTAGTTAATGACTTTAACTTTAGGGTAATAAAAACAGTAACTGGATTAGGATAATTCCAGAGTGAAGCCATGGGGAAACTGGCTGGGGGCATGGCAGGTGGTAGGTAGGAAGTGTTGGCTTACTGACTTTGATGTAATAAGACCTCCTTTGTCTCCTGGTTCAAGAGGAAAGACGGAGGGCCTAGGGGAGAAAGGAGTAATCAGCACACCCATTTAGCTTTGGTTGCAGCATTACCTGGATCTTACAGATGCCCTCAGGTCTTCACTCAGGTCTTATGAAAAATCCACCTGAAGTTCCAAAGGTCATTGTGACCTCTTAAGAAAATGCTGGCTCCAGATATGGAAATACTGAGACCACAAATATAACGTGGGGTATGCAGGATATACTAACAATTCCCTCCCCCCCCAGTGGAATTCAATGATGAAGTCACGTGGTTTCATTTTAAAATTCATAACTGCCAGAAAACTACAAGACCAAAACACAGCAGGGTAACACAGGAGAAACACATTGGGTCAAAGGAATTAGGTACAAGGTTATCCAAATTCTATCAATTTTAAAAGGTGGCCAATTAGAAAATGGGGAAAAGGAAATTTACAAAGAAGCTTGGCTTTGCATGGCATCCTCTGGATAAATCGTTAAATATTTTCCAAAAGGGGGCATGAGCTGCAGGAAAGAGAAAGAGGGAGAGAAAAAAGTGTAGGATAGAAAGGCATTCAAACCAGTCCAACGACTGGAATGGCAATTTAACAAAATTCAGTGAATAAAAGAGCTTTCTCCAGCAACTGGCGTAAAGCAAAACACATAACAACCAGAATTACATAGCACGTAAATCGATCACGGCATGGCACTAGCTAAAAGACAGAAAAAACTAAGTGTTGGCTTTGTGGTGGGGAAAATGTACCTTGCTCCCCAGCATCCAGAGAAATTCTAGCAACAGGAAAGCTGGAGTGGTGCAGATGCTTGTTGCAATTTGCTTGCACCTGGGTGTCTTTGTGTTCAGAGTCAGTGGTCAAGAGATTCATTGGTATGGGGGAGACTTGGAGAGAATTAGTTGTGGAGCTCTTGCCACTGCAGTGAGCAAAGCCTGGCCGAGTGTGTGGGAAGTCTGGCAAAAGAGAAAGAAGAGTTATAATCTAAGGTGCAGTAGTGTCTGTGGGCTGATGGGGCACCATCATATGCAAATTAGCTTATGGCCCCAAATGGGACAAAACCATCAGTTTTAACCAAAAGGAAAAGGATTTTCCAGAAAGGAAAGACAAATTTGAGTGGGATTGCATGTCAACTCAGTAACTGCAAGGGTGTTGCAAAAACTCACTCTGTCTGAAAGTGTGCAGAAGCACAAAGAGGGAGTTATAAAAACAGGGAGCCTTCACAGATACTGCCACAATCAGAAATAAAATTATAGCTATGCATTTTCTGGAGTACCTTGCCATACATGCCAAAAGGAAAACTGTTATACTATAATTCTAGTAAAACAAAACAAATCTATATACAAGCAGTTTGGGGCTGTCTTCCAGTGTTCTTTCATGGAGGTTCCCAGGCCAGGAATGTTTTACTGGCAAAAATTTCCCTAGAGAGATATGCTGGATCATCATGGCAGATACCAGGGCAGCCTGATCCATGTCTGCCTGTCTGAAGTGGGAGATGGAGCTTTCATTTTTTTTTTTAAGTTGTGAGACATGAAAGTATTTTAGCCAGTGCCCCTTCCTATGTGGAATCTTTATTTGATAGACAGTGAGGGAAACTCTCTTAGTAATTTCTACAGGTTCCAACTACTTGGTGGACAAGGTACACTTGTTTTTGGAAACCTGCAGCACATGATGTTGGCCTTCATTCCATTGGCAGGGGTTGCGGACTCATCCCAACTTTTTGTCCATGGTCTGTATGTTTTTCACCAACTGGGTGGCTACCTGCCTATGAATCTAGGGGACTTCCTGGATGAATTATTTTACACTCACTCTCATTTAAACTACTGTTTAAATCTGAGGAGAGGTGGTATCATCCATAATAGCTCTGTAAGCAACAGTTTAAATCCAGTCATACTGTGTGGGGGGCAAAGCATGAGCTGCCTTGGTTCTTAAGAACATGAGGATCAGTAGCAGTTTCTCATCCAATTGCATCCGAAGCACACAGCACTTACACAAGGCTTCCTTTAAATATGGTTGCTCATCTACACCACCCGAGCATTGAGGTCTTGGTGTTCCAAAGGCATTGTGACCTCTCACAACTGCTGTCCCTATATATGAAAAGATGTAGACCCCAAATAACAACATGGGAATTGTAGGGTTTACCACAAAACTTTCTCTGTTTATCTTCCAATGGTTTGTAAAGGCAAGATATGAGTTGAGAAAATTCATAGGCTATGTAAACAGTCATTTGCATCACTTGAAGGGTATCTATCTAAATACATGCTAAATTTATCATTAGGTTTGAGCAAAGAGAAATCAAGCAAGAGGAATGGAAGGGAGAGACAAGGGTTTATCAGACGAGCTCTTAAATAGGTACTATCCAGTGTGACTCCTCTAGCAGCCTCCTGTTGCATGCTGGTATTGGCAGTTTAAGGAGGGGTATTTAGAATTCTACAGCAGAAAGTCAGCTCCTTAAACACTGCCATCCCAGCATGCAACAGGAGCTGCGAGAGGAGTCACACTGGAATAGGAGCTCTTAAGAGCATAGTGTGATAAACATCAAAGACAAATTTATTATGAAAATTTATAATGGTCTTGCTTCTTTTTTTAGCTTCTCAGATTGTTATTACAGAATGATTATAGCTGTCAAGAGTGTTTTGATTGTGTATTCTTGCATAGCAGGTGGTTGGACTGGATGGCCCTTATGGTCTCTTCCAGTTTTCATATTCTATAGTTTAACAGTTGTGTGATCACAGTTTAGTATCTCTTACAGTCCCTTCTTGTGCATGCTACTTCAAAGTTTCAATAAATACATGGGAACCGTCTCTTCTGAAAAATTTGCTTAGGGTTGTATTTTGTAAGAAAGAGAAAACCTATGTATGCATGTCAGGAATAGTGTATGGAATTTTTTTTCCCAGTGCTCCTGGCCTTAGGTAGCTGTGTATGTATTGTGTGCCTTCAAGTTGTTTCTGACTTATGGTGCCCCTAAGGTGAACCTATCATGGGATTTTCTTGGCAGGATTTATTCACAGGAGGTTTGCCACTACCTTCCCCTGAGGTTGAGACCCAGATGGGAGTTGAACCCTGGTCTCCAGAGTCATTGTAGTCCAGCACTCAAACTGCTAGTCCTGTTTATCCATAAATCACTCATCCTTCATTGACTAGCTCTCATCAATTGCAGTGAAATACACTTTTTTGGACCATTGTAAATCTGGTTCTTGGTAACTGGGGTATTAGTGTAATGATGTAGTCTTTGACCCAAATTAGAAAGAAGAGGGGAAAGGTGTATTTCTCACAGGAGTTTTTTGTTTTAGGATGCCACAAGATTTAAGAATATGGTAGCAGTCAGCAAAACTTCAAGGCAGAGGGATGGACAAGGATCAACTGTCATGCTTTTGGAAACTCATGGGAAGCCTTTTTCTGACAGAAGGAATTACAGTCCCTTTTCTGGAAAAACTGGAGAAGGATAAAGAGGATTGTACAAACAAAGCTGTATCCTGAGCATCATGTTTACTCAAGCAAAAGCAAACTGATGCAGTAGTTGTCTGTGCCAGCTTTTTTTTTTTTATCTTCAAGCTTTGGGTAGAAAAACTTTCAAACAGAAAGGGAGACCTATGAAAAGACTATACCTTTTGCACCTGTTCTTCTCTCTGTGTGCGTCTTCAGTTCTTTGAAACAGAAATGGAGGAAACACTCATGCTGAATGGATAATGTCCGGATGGAACATACTGTTCATCTACGAGGAGTAACTTGTTGCATTTATTGTGGATTCTGCTTCCTTCCTTCATAATGGTCTTATCCTCATAACCATCCCATGAAACACAGAAGCCTGAAATTTTCCCAAGTGTTCTCAAGGGTGCATCAATGCAGATTGACTTTAAGTGCTATAGTGCCATCATATGGAATCCTGGGATTTGTAGTTTTACAAGATCTTTAACTTTCTCTACCAAAGAGTGCCTGTGTCGCATCACACAAGACTACAAATCCCAGGATTCTGTAGAATGGAGCCATGACAGTTAAAGTGGGTTCAAAGTCCATTATTCCTACAATGTAGATGCATCCTGGGTTGTGACTCTCTCCATCATTAAGTTTAGCATTGCATTTACTCAGAACTTGAAAAAGGACCTTTTTAAGACTAAAACTCCCAGCTAGCATGAGGGACCTTACCATTAGGATTAGGCTCTCTTTCCCCCTGCTCTCACAGTTCTAAGTAAACTTAACTTGACCATGCTGGCTGGAAGGTCATAGGACCTGTAGAAGTTATTTTTAAGCTCTGCATAAACATTTTGCATCTCAGTATAATAATGCCAGGGCTGCAAGCTTACAACAAATTTATACCTGTGCTTACTCAGATGTAAATGCTCTTGTGTTCAGTAAGGCTCGCTGTCATATAAGTAAGTCATATGTAAGTCATTTTAACTGACTTTAGCTTTGGCTCATCACTGACAGTTAATTTTGTTCATCATTGTACACTTAAAATATTTTGTTGTTATGATCATTCTTTTTTTCTGAGCTTCCAAAGTTAGTTTTTGGCTACAAAACTTATTTAAATAACACATCTAGGTACATGTCAATTGATATTTGTTATTGTTTGCTGTCAAGTAAATCTCAGCTAATGGGGACCCTGTATACAAGAGACCTCCAGGAGCTCTGGAGCAGCCCTCTGCTCAGATTTGGCAAATTCAGGGCCATAGTGTCCTGGATTAAGTTAATCAATCTGTAGAAGAATCAGTGTGGAGTGGTGGTTTGAATGTTAAACTATGACTCTGGATGTTTTCAGTTCTCCTGCCCACCCCCACTAAATCACAAATTACTTGAAGACACACAACAACAACAACAACAACAACAACAACAAATATTTTTATTTAACAGCTCAGAAAATTCAACAATTATTCAACAATTCAGAAAGTTCTGCTACTGAGAGTTTTTTAATTGTCATTTTTAAAAGAAATTATTGGTATGGTATTAGGTTTGCTGTAAACAATAAAGAGCTCTTTAACTTTAAGTCCAGTCCAGTGGTGTAGGTCACCTGGATTTTTTTTTTTAATCTGTGAGCTGCTCTGGAATTGTTCTACCAACAGTATATATAGATAATTTAAACCAAAAATTAAAAATAATTTAAAAAATGAGACAGATCCTCCAGATACAGTGCTAGACCCCATCCTTAGTGTTAAAGTATTCAAGTATGTATATGCCTCACACCCTCCAACTGTCCCAATTTGGCAAAAACAGGATGAATTAATCCCCTGCAGTAGGTGCAAATGCACGATAGAAATTCCACTATAAGAAATGTACACTTTTCTCTTCTCCTTAATACATCAGTGAAAATCTACTACCTTACTGAAAGTTAAAAAGCTAAAATTGGCCTAATTCTTCTTTCTGGCAACTGGAGTTCTTCTCTTCTCCAGCTCTCCCTCTCTTTTTGACCTGAACTAGTAAGAACAGCCATCTTCTTTAGGGTTTACCAACCTATTGGGGCAAACTACAATTCACAGGGGCTTCATTCCATAAGTAATCTTTTCAAACTATGGATCTACTGCCAGTGGTCCTTTGCCAGACTTTTTGAGGTAAGGAAGGATCAGGGAAGCCCTGGAGTCACATAAGCCCCACATTCCTTATTCCTGTGGAATACCATTGATTTAGGGAGGGAAAAATATGCCAACCTCACCAACAAATTCACCTTCCATTTGTGTCCACGAGAGGGGAAAACATGGAATGGGCAAGAGCAGCAGCTCTCCTGCCTAATTTTTGCCTTGACTAGTGTGAACTCCATCAATGAACACAAACAGAAGTCAGAAAATTCAAATTCCTCGTAGATGTCAAACTGGTACAGCCCATTGGAGTGAGAGAAAGGAAACGTGAGCTCTTGTGATACAGGTTTTTGGGTTTTCTTGTTTGTGCACCCACTTATTCTATAATTTTGAGAAGGGGTGTTTCCAGTGGTTTCTTGAATCTATGCCAGGGCTCATCCAAATGTTTTTGTTCATTCGTTGTTGTTTTTTAATGTAGTTGCTAAAATTGTGGGCTGAAGAACAAATTGTCTCCAGTCTGAATTTTTAATTTTTTTCCTTAGGGCTATGGTGAAAAAGTGCCATTTCACTGATGTACTATAGTGCTATAATTCTTTTTTAAAAAGAGAGGGGGGAGGAGGAGAGGAGGATTTATTGTTGCTGTTGTTCCAATATGTATTGGAATTAAAAATAAGACAGTTTGAAGGTGAGAATAAAATATTGTACCTAGTGTCAGGAATTGTCAGAAAATAGTCTGGGACAACACAAATGTCAGTTTGATATTTTTAAAACTGAGAATCTCGACATAATTGCTCTGTCTGGAGGAACCCAGAATGACTTTCATGAGAGTCTAGTGAGACTCTTGTAATTTTTAAATATTTTATTTTTTATTCAGAGGAGAAATGAAATGACTCTTCTCTCCTTCAAGGGCCCTTTCCCCCTTCCTTCTCTGGAAATGCTAATTAAAAACATTACATTAGCCAAAGACTTTTAGAATCTGTGGGGGCTTTGATGGAAGATGTGATGTTGTTAGCACAACCTCTGTGAACTGTTTAACAGTTTCAAAAGGAAGGTGTGGGCAGAGTTTAAAAAGAAACAGTTTGAGGATTTGGGGAGATTGCCTTTCATTGTTTTTAGAGGTGTCAAGCTCCTTCAAAACACGGTTCAACTTTCTATTCTGGAAGGTAACGTTTCCACCTAGCAGCCTGACTTACATTTTGCTTAGGACCCTTTCCTTTCTTTTCTCTTTCTGGTAGTAAATTGATCTTGAGGAAATAATGCTGATTGGGCTTTGTCTATAATCTATCTATCTGTCTGTCTATATCTCTTTCTCTCATTCTCTCAGTTCAGGAATTTGTTCAAACTACCAGATCCCATCTGATCTTGGATGCTAAGCAGGGCCAGCTCTGGTTAGTACTTGGATGGGAGCCCAACAAAGAATCCCAGGAACTATAGCCTGTATTTAAGAGGAAGGAACTGGCAAAACCAGTTTTGAGTATTCTTTGCCTTTGAAAACCCTATGAAATTCATGAGGTTGCCATAAGTCAACAGGTGACTCATACAAACTCACCAGATGCTGAACAAATTCCTGGACTGAGATATATAGATTACAATTTTTGTTTGTGAGTGTGAAGCACTCACCATGGCACTGCCTTTCCATGGTGGTGGGATTGCTTACTTCTGTGAGGCAAGAGGCTATGCTGATGGTAGCAGTGCTGCTATGAGGGTCTCCCCTCGTAGAAAAGCTTTTGCAGAGGAGTCAGACTAAATGTGCCAAACAGCTAATGGGCAACAGCAGCAATGTGGGCTTACACTGGCAGAAGATATCTCAGACACAGTAGCAGTGGCACCATAGCTAATACTTTGTTAGTACAGCAAGAAGAAGGCAATGGTAAAACATTCCTGAAGCCTTTTACATTGAAAACACTATGATGAGGCAATCTAAAATAAAACCAGAAATAGTGCAAGAAGATGAAACTGCCAGGTGGCAAGGTACTCAATGAGCAATGAGAGAAAAGCAGAGGACAAGTGTGAATAGCACTGTGACAAATGGAGCCAGAATGGGGTAGTGGTTTGTGCATTGGTCTATGATTCTGGAGACCAGGGTTCAAATCCTGGCTTGGCCATATAAGCCCACTAGGTGTCCTTGGGCAAGTCATTCTCTCTCAGCCTCAGAGGATGGCAATGGCAAACCCCCTCTGAAGAAACATGCCAAGAAAACCCTGTGATAAGTTTGCCTTAGGGATGCCATAAGTCAGAAACAACTTGTTGGACACTCTGCTGTTTCTAAAGATTTAAATTATAGGCATGTGCCACAATTTCAATCCCTATTCTGATCTTTCAACCACTCCTGCTGCTTTTTCCATCGGCTGACTTAGAACACTGGATTTCTCCCCCCTCTAAATCTAAGTGTGGTGTAGCCTCACTGAGTACAGTGTGCTGTTCTTTTTCCTTTCAGTCTATTTGATATCATTTCATGTTCAGCCTTGCATTTGCAAGCTAATAAATAAACAAACAAGCAAATAAATAAATAAATAAATAAGTATTGGGATCCACTTTTCAACAGATTCCACTTCTCCCCTAGTCCCTAACCCATTAAATAAGTGGGAATTGTACATCAGCTGTTACTAGCAATATTAGTAATAACAGTTGCAGCAGGAGCAGTATTTATGTAATGCTTTAGAGTATTCAGAGTGCTCGATATATGTTATTTCAATAATCCATATAAGTGTCCAACACAGTCCGCCAGTTTTCTGACCCCTTCATTACAGATGGGGATGGCAAAAGAAAGGATCTGAGGCTGAGTTGGAGCAGTTTCCTTAAGGTTGCCTGGTGTGTTCAGGGAGAAGACTGATTCATGGTTTACAGCTCAGCCACAGCAGTAATCTAGCATGGCTAATTAATTAAAATTACTAAAATATAAATAGGAGTGAAATGCCTGCAGCTATTACCAAACAATGTTCCCTGTGAAATGCATTATTTCATTGTCACATTGCATAAGCTATATGCCTAACCTGAAACCATTTGTCTCTATATTTGCAAAAGTTGGGTAACACAAAGCATGTGAGTAATGGGTAGATCACAGAAGGTTACCTTTCTGACATTATGAGAAGTACTGGTTTAATAAGTACATAAGAAGAGTATGGCTGGATCAGACCAAGTGCCTATCCAATAGAAGATCCTGCAGTGGCTAGTCAGATGGCTATGGGAAGTCCACAAATAGGACATGAGTAATCTCCTGTTGACACTTCTACAGTAACAGGGGTATATAACCTTCCTCTTAGCCACAGATAGACCTAGTCACCATAAATTTGTCTAGTTCCCTTTTAGCACCATTTAATCTAAAGCCTTTTAACACTATACAGTTTAGTACTATGATTCCACTTTAACTGATGTGGCTACATCATATGGAAACCTAGAATTTGCAGTTTGGTGAGATACTAGAACTCTCTCCTTCTCGTCTTCTAATCTCTATAGCCCCCTCTTTGTTACCCTCCCTCCTCTATATCTTTAATCTCTCTTTCTCTTCGGGTTCCTTCCCCTCAGTCTTCAAACATGCCTTAGTTTCCCCTATCCTGAAAAAACCCTCTCTCGACCCCTCTTCCTTGGCTAGCTATCGTCCAATCTCTCTTCTTCTTTTTCTCTCTAAGGTATTGGAACGAGTTGTCTATTCACGCTGTCTTGAGTTTCTTGAAACCAACTCCATTCTGGATCCCTTCCAGTCTGGTTTTCGCCCACGGCACTCCACAGAGACGACCCTTACTAAGATCTCGAATGATCTTTTGCGGGCCAAGGCGAATGGCCTCTATTCTATCCTTGTCCTATTCGATCTGTCTGCGGCCTTCGACACCATGGTCCACTGTCTCCTAATAGATGTACTCTCTGACCTTGGTTTCTCGGGCCTTGTTCTTGATTGGTTCACATCTTACTTGTCAGATCGATCTTTTGCAGTGGTCTCGGGTGGTCAGACCTCGTCTTCTGTCCCCTTATCTGTTGGAGTTCCTCAGGGCTCTGTTTTGGGTCCCCTTCTGTTCTCTTTATACACACTCTCCCTTGGCAAACTTATCAGTTCTTTTGGTTTCTCCTACCATCTGTACACCAATGATACCCAACTGTACCTTTCCACCCCTAATCTCTCACCAGAGCTAGAGCAGCAAGTGTCATCCTGTTTAACAGCTGTCTCTCACTGGATGCACCATCGGCGTCTGAAGCTCAATATGTCCAAGACTGAGCTTCTTGTTTTCCCTCCTAAGCCCACCCTTCACTACTCCTTTCCTATTTCTGTCAATAATGTCTCTATCCAGCCGGTCCAGGAAGTCCGCAGTCTTGGTTTCATCTTTGACTCCTCTTTGTCATTTATCCCTCAGATCCAGACTACAGCCAAAGTCTGTAGATTTTTTCTCTATAATATCGCCAAAATCCATCCATATATCTCAGCTTCTACCGCAAAGACACTGGTCCATGCCCTAGTGGTTTCATGACTAGACTACTGTAACCTCCTCTTGGCAGGGCTTCCTCTCTCTCATCTCCACCCATTAATTTCTGTTCAGCATTCAGCTGCACGCATTATTTCACTTGCTCGCCGTTATGATCATGTCTCCCCTCTGTTGTCCTCCCTTCACTGGCTCCCTTTTCCTTTCAGGTACAAACTTTTGCTACTCACTTTTAAAGCCCTGCATGGGCTGGCCCCTCTTTATTTAACCGATCTTCTCTCTCCCTACATCCCTACTCGCACTCTCCGCTCTGGTAGCCAAAGTCTCCTCTCTCAACCCAGGATCTCCTCTGCCCCATCCTGGATCCGTCCCTTCTCTCTTGCTGCCCCTCATTCCTGGAACCTTCTTCCTCTGCATGCACGGCTCATCACTTCCCTAACCAGCTTTAAGGCTGAGCTGAAAACCATATTGTTTAGGGAAGCGTTCGCAGGGAATTTGTGATTGTTATCTGGCTGTCTGATAATATTTGATGTGATGTGATTTGTTTTAAATTTGATGTTTTTAATTTGTTTTTTCTTTTCTATATGGTAATTTTATCTATTCCTCTTTTAATTGTTATTATCTTAGAATGTACGCCTTGGGCAGGCTTTTATATACTCTTTAATTTTACCGATTTTGTACAGCGCTGTGTATAATTACAGCGCTTTAGAAATAAAGTTTAATAATAATAATAATCTGAGAATTCTAAATAGCCTCCCCCCCCCCAAAAAAAAAACTTCAGATAGCCAGGATTCAACAGGATGTCACCATGATCGTTAAAGTGGAATAATAGTTTTATATTTGTGTAGTATGAAAGGACCATTATGTCTCCATGTTTGTTTGTCCCATTTTAATCCCACTTTTCCTCCAACAGGTTCAAGACAGCCAGCATAGCTCTACAGTTCTCCTCCTTGTGAATTTATCCTCATATCAAACCTATAAGAGATACTAGGCTGAGAGACAGTGACAGACCCAAAGTCACTTGGTGAGTTTCATGGGTGAACCTGGCTCTCCCAAATCCCATTCTGACACTCAAAACACTGTACAGTCTGTCCTTCTTGTACCTGGATTTTTTATACATGGTTTCAAGCATCCATGGTTTGAAAATGTTCAAAAAAGTATAAATTTCAAATATCAAACCTTGATTTTCCATTTTTTATAAGGGACATCATTTTGCTATGTCATTATATTTAATGGACTTGAGCATACATGGATTTTGTTATACACGGGGGATCTTGGAACCAAACCCCAGCGTATAACAAGGGTCCACTGTACCATATTGTTCAGCAAGGATGAGGCAGGGAATAATGAAAATTAATTATGTAATGTAACTTCATTTTACAGTTTTAGCTACATATGAGCATGCATTTTATCCATGTCAGTGTCAAGATAATGTATTTTTGGAAATATGGTCAGCTTATATCAATACATATGCCTAGCCTGTGCTCATATCTTACCTTTTGCTGTTGTTGTTAGCTGCCCTTGATTCAGTTCCGACTCATGGCAATCCCGTGGATGAGACATCTCTAGGAATACCTATCCTCCATTGCCCTGTCCAGATCTTGCAAGCCCTTGCCCACAACCCCCCTGATTGAGTGAGTCTATCCATCTGGTTTGTGGTCTTCCTCTCTTTCTTCTAGGGCAGGATATGGAGTCAAGACTGCCATGGTTGTCATAGTGGATGATCTCCCCCTAAGTATCGACAGGGGAAGTGTAACCCTGTTGGTACTTTTGGACCTCTCAGCAGCTTACCATGGATACCATGGTATCCTTCTGGAATGCCTGGGGGAGTTGGGTACCAGAGGCATTGCATTGCAGTGGTTCTGGCCCTATCTCTCAGGTAGATTCCAAATGGTGATGCCTGGGGACAGTTGTTCCTCCAAAAGGGAGCTAAAATATAGTGTTCCTCAAGGTGCCATACTGTCCCCAATGCTATTTAACATCAACATGAAACTGCTGGGAGAGATCATCCGGAGGCATGGAGCAGGGTGCTATCAGCACGATCATAACACCCAGATATATCTCTCCATGCCTTGAACTACAGCATTAGCTAAGAATGGCATTTCCCTCTGAATGAATACCTTAGAGGGGTAATGGGCTGAATGAGGAAAAACAGACTGAAACTGAATCCAGATAAGATGGAGGTATTTGTTGTTGGAGCCCCTGACCCAGGTATGGAGGTTTGTCAACTGGTCCTGGACAGGGTCACATTTCCCCTAAAGGACTGTGTTCACAGCTTAGGTGTGCTCCTGCATCCTCCAGATGTCAGCTCAGATATATGTGACAGCCAGCTTCACCCCTTCCTAGAGCCTTGGGACCTAAAAACTGTGGTACACACTGGTAACCTAATGTCTTGATTTCTCCAGTGTGCTCTACATAGGGCTACCCTTGTGCCTAACTTGGAAATTTCAGTTAGTTCAAAATATGGCAGCCAGATTGATCACTGGGAGATCCAGAGGTGATCCTATAACACCAGTTTTAAAGCCCCTTCTCTGGCTACACTTTAGTTTCTGAGCACAATACAAGGTGTTGATTGTGATATTTAAAACCCTTCATGGCTTGGGCCCAGCTTATCTACGGCATCACCTTCTTCCATACAATCTGCCATGCATGCTTAGGTCCTCTAGAAAAAATCTACTGCAGCCAGCAAAAGCTAAGCTGGCTGTGGTTACCCAGAGGACCTTCTCCTCTACTACTCCCAAATTATGGAATGGCCTGCCAGAGGAGACCCGCTATATTGGAATCTTGACAGCTTTTAAAAGGTGGTCAAAAATGGATCTCTTCTGACAGGCCTTCCTGGATTAGCATCTCAGTTGCCTCCCACTGACTACCCTGTCTTGCCCGTTTTAATAATTTTAACTGTATTGTTTTATTGTTATTGTTTATTGCTGTGATTTATTGGTTATGGTGGGTGAGTATATGGGGCATTGTATTTTATTGTTTTTAATATTGTATTATTATTTTTTCTAGTGATCTGTGCCTTCTCATTATGTGGCCAAAGTATGATAGTCTCAACTTGATCATTTTTGCTTCCAAGGAAAGCCCTGGTCTGATCTGTTCACGAATCCATTTGTTTGTCTTCTTGGCTGTCCATGGTATCCTAAATACTCTTCTGCAGCACCACATTTCAAATGAGTTGATTTTCTTTCTGTCTGCTTCCTTCACTGTCCAGGTCTCATATCTGTACATAGTAATTGGGAATACAATGGCCTGAACGATTCTGACTAGTGCTCAGTTGTATGTCTTTGCTCTTCAGTATTTTTTCCAGTTCTTTCATACCTGTCCTTCCCATTCCTAGTCTTCTTCTTATTTCTTGGCTGCAGTCTCCATTCTGGTTAATGTTTGAATCTAGATATGGGAATTCTTTAACTATTTCAATTTCCTTGTTGTCTAGATTGAATCTGTGTATTTCTTCTTTGGTGTGTGTGTGTGTGTGTGTGTGTGTGTGTGTGTGTGTGTATTCAGCATCAGACCTGCTGCTGCACTTTCATCTTGGACATTCCTTAACTGTTCCAATTCCTGAATGTTTTCTGCTAATATTATGGTGTCGTTTGCATATCTTAGGTTAGCAATGTAGCTTCCTCCTATCTTCACTCCTCCTTTTTCTGATTCTAATTCTGCTTTTCCTATGATATTTTCAGCATATAAGTTAAACAAGTAAGGTGATAGGATGCAGCCTCGCCTGACCCCTTTGCCTATTCGGAAACATTCTGTTTCCCTGAATTCTGTTCTAATGGTGGCCTCTTGTTCTTGGTACACATTCCTCATCAGGACTATCAGATGTAGTGACATCCCCATGTCTTTGAGTGCATCCCATAGCTTTTCATGATCTAGGCAATGAAATACTTTGCTGTAGTCTATGAAACACATGCTGATTCTTTTTTGGAATTCTTTGGTGTGCTCCATTAGCCATTGCATGTTTGCAATGTGGTCCCTAGTGCCCCTTCCTTTTCTCAATCCTGCTTGCACCTCTAGAATTTCTCTCTCCATGTATGTATATATCCATATACATGGATATCCTACCCACTTCCATGTATATCCTACTTACTTCCTCCTTTTCGTATGTTTTTATTTCCTTTGTCTTTTTTTTTGTTTTGTTTTGTTTTGTTTTGTTTTTTGCTTTATGATCATACTTTTAAACTCCAATACAAATATTCAACAGTGTAAAACAGTGTAAAAAACAGTGTAAAAATACGCTGGGGTTTGTCTTGGCAACTGACGGCAAAGTTTGGCTCTCCAGAAGTTTTTGTACTACAGCCTCCATCAGATCTAGTCAGTTTAACCAATGGCAAGGCATTATGGGAGCTGTAGACCAAAGCATTTGGGAGGACAAAGTTGCTTACCATGCTTCTTGAATCTTCTCCCAGTATGTTTCACTAGATGATACTAACTCCATGGGTTATGTTAAAAGGAAAGGGAAAAACCCTCTCTTGTCTAATACATAATTGTTAAATTATTGAGATTATTTATTTAATATATTGATATTCTGCCTGCTTACATGGCTTACAAGAACACAAAATAAAACTAAAAACCTGATGATAAAAATGTTAAAACACAATTAGACCAGCTAATGTATTAAAATACCATTAATTTTAGAAAGTACAAAATCATTTAAAAACAGACTATGATAAAATAGAGCAATTGCCCCCCCCCCCCCATAAAAAAGATTCCTTACAACCTCTTGACCATAAAATTAGTTTTAAATTGCCTTCAAAAGGAGAGCATAGAGGGTTGCAACCTAGACCCTCATGGAATATAATTCTACATGCTGGGAGCAGCCACTGAGAAGGTTCACTCCCCACCTATGATAGTGGTGGAACCAAGGAGACTATCTTCCAAAAGAAAGCTCTTGCTCAAAGATTTTAAGACTCTGGTAGGTACATATAAGAGATACAGTTTTTCAGATAATCTGGATGTGGATATAGGGCTGTCTATGTTGTAACCAGCACCATGAGTTCTCATTGGAAATAGGCAGTAGTAAGCAAAGTTGTTGCAAAAAGCACATTATCCTATATATTACTATTCCCTGTAGCTAACACTAGTCAGCACTCAGGCTGAAACATTTTGGAACCAGGCTTCTGAATAGTTTCCAATGGCAGGTTCACAGAATGAGTGTTACAATAATTTAAATAAGATGTAGCATGGCATAGTGGTTTGAGTTTGAACTATGACTTTGGAGGCCAGGGTTTGATTTCCAGCTCGGCCATGGAAACGGGCTGAGTGACCTTGGGCAAGTCATACTCTCTCAGCCTCAGGGGAAGGCAATGACAAATCTCCTCTGAACTAATCTTGCCAAAAAATGAATGATAGGGTCGCCATAAATCGGAAATGACTTGAAGGCACACAGCATACAACACAATCAAGTTACATGCCACTCTAGCCAGACAGAACATGTCCAGGAACAGGCATAGTGTGCATGTTAGCTGTGCAAATTCACTCCTGACCATTTCTCAAACTGGACCTCTAAGTTCAGGGCTGAATCCAGAAGAACATCCAGTCTACGAGCCTGAGATTTCAGGGGTGGGTGGGTGTAACCCTCATCCAGCAAAGGCTGAACTCCTCCTCCATGATTTGCCTTTTGACTGACCAGAAGCACATTTGTCTTGTCAGTGTGTTCATCCTCATCCAGTCCAGTCCTAACATCAGATAGCAATTTAGTACCAAAACAGCTTCCTGCAAACCTTTAGGATGATTCTTACCCTTTTGCCCCAACCAGCATCCCCCAAACCTTGTTCATATGGCATGTGATTGCTTTATGTGTGACTAGAATGGAACCTGCACTGGCATCCACTTGTCAGAACTTGTGGCCTCATGCAAAATCAATCAGCACACCCACTTACATTGCTCATGTCATCTGTGTAGATAGATGAGGTGGGGACTCAGGGCATATTCACAGATGCACATTCATCACTCAGTTAGTGCCACATCAAGTGGTGAGATGCATGTGTAAAAGGCCCATCAAAGGCACCCAATTTAGACAGGGCTCTTGTGTTCCCTCGGCTCCCTTCAAGCACAACACTTTCCCATGGAGTTCATTGATGTATTCATCCAACAGTCGTCAAGATGCATGTACATCACTTGACTACTGACAGCTGAACGTAGGAGCTGTGACTCCCCTCACAAGCATCATGCCTGAAGTGATGCAAATGCTCTGTCTGTGATGGTGCTGATGGCCCATTTATGTCACTTGGTGGTGTGCCATCAAGCTTGCCAGGTGTAATGCAATGTGATGATTCTGTGGAAGGAACATGGCTCAGTGGCAGAGCACATGTTTTGTGTGCAAAAGGTACAGTGTTCATTCCCTGTCATCTATATTGCGGGCAGGGAAGAGGGGAAGGGTCAGGTAACAAACCATGGGGAAAATCCTAAAATGCAGGAGAAAATTACATACTGATAAGTTAGACAACTTCTATGAATCCAAAATCCCTTTTCTGCCCTCTTTGGGGGCCTCCTTTCCTCTCTGATCCTGCCCCCATTTGTCCCCTAAAAGGGCAGATGGCCTGCCCAGAAGTGGTACTTGGGTACTAAGTTCTTGAATTGTCAACAGGTTGGAGTAGTAGATGGCCCTTGGCGTCCTTTCCAACTGTATGTTTTCATTTTTTGTAATTCTAGTGTCATTTTGGGCTTCCTTGGGCCAATTACTTTCATTATAAAAAAAAAGGTGACAGGATTTATTTATTTATTTATTTATTTATTTATGAATGAATGAATGAATGAATGATCCTAAAATGAGCCTGGGATGATACATAAAAATAGAGGGTATGATTTGCCATTTTTGGGCCAAATGCCTTTTTGGGAACAGAAATGTCTATATTGAAGGGGCTTGGGTGATACTATTCTAGTCCCCGAAACTAGACTAAAAAAATCCAACCTGACATAATGCATTTTTCTTTCTTTTCTTTTTTTCAGTACAGAGCTGCTCCATGTGAGATTATGGGCTGATGAGAATGTTACTGCAGGTTGGTTTTGATAAGAATAGACAGCTTCACATTTTTTCATATTTGAAATATAGGAAAGAACTTGTTTTTTTAAAAAAAATAATGTGAAGAAAGACTAATATGGGGGATGCATATGTCCAGAGAATACTGACTCATTTTCTAATTCCAGTTTGATACTACTGAGTAAAAGAATTTCTGTAAAGGCAAAGGTAATCCCCCTCTGAACAATTCTTGCCAAGAAAAGTCTGTGATGGATTCAGTTTAGGGTTCCCATCCATCAGAAATGACTTGAAGGCACACAGTAACACCAATCCTTGTCTATATAACACAGTCCCATGCTTTAAAAATACAAACATCCTAGCATAATACTGAGACATGCCATTGTATATTATGGGACTCTTTGTGCTTACTCTTAAGACTGGATGGTTGAGAGAGTGGAAGGGAGTTGGTGTTTCCAGGACAGATTATACTCTTATTTTTCACCAGGGGATGGTTCCTTCTTTTAAATAAGAGTTAAGATACAATACTTACTTTGACCTATAGATAAGTCAACTCATGTTTTTTGGGTCAATTTTTTGAGCTAAATTTCTAGACTTAAACATGAGGATATACAGTATTCACGAGTCATATCAAAATCCATAATTTTGGCCCCAAAACTTGCCCTTGATTTATACATGAGGTCGATTTATAGTCAAGTATATAGAATCATAGAATCATATAGAATCATAGAGTTGGAAGAGACCGCACGGGCCATCCAGTCCAACCCCCTGCCATGCATAATGGTAGTTTCTGGGCAAGGTATACAGTGTTAGTTATTACCTTTAAAACCCTACATGGTTTGGGTCCAGGCTACTTATGGGATTCCCTTTTCCTATATAATCCACCTCATACATCCAAATCTTCTGGTGGATGGTTACTCCAGATAGCCAGGACTAGGTTGGGAGCACTCAGAGGACTTTTCCTACTGCCATCCTTAGACTGTGGAACAACTTGCTGGAAGAGATTAGACAGCTGAATACACTGTCTAAATTTAAAACAGTACTGGAGACTAATCTCGTCCGGCAGGCCTATCCAGATGATTTTTAAAACTGTAAGTTTTAAACGATGAATTTTAAGCATATTTTGTTTTAATAAATATGTGTCTCTGATTTTGAACATCTGAATACGATGGCTTGATTTTTAAGACTGTGAGCAATACTATAACAACTCTTCCCTTTTTATTTCTGATTGATGTATTTTGTATTGTCTATGTATTTTATGATGTTTTTATTGCTGTAATCCTGCTTCAATCCGAAGGGAGAAGCGGGAGATATAAATAAAAATTTATTGTTATTATTGTTATTATCATTATCATCATCATATATTAGTATATACTATATATTACTACATAATATAAAGTAATGTAATGTAATACAACATAATATAATAATATATTATTAGTATATATTCTATACATAATCTGGTGTCTGATTATTAATATATTAATATATATTAATATATTACATATATATATTCACAATGATCATATATTAGTATATAGTATAATATAATACAGTGTAATGTATTATTATATATTCTATAAAAATTTGGTGTCTGTTGATTATATATTAGTATATATTATAATATAAAATAATGTAATGCATTATTATTATATATTCTATAAATAATTAGGTGCCTGATTGTATTATATATTCATGATCATATGTTAGTATATAAAATCATGTATTATTATTATTATTATTATTATTATTATTATTATTATATTTTATACATAATTTGATGTCTTATTGTTATTATTATATGCTCATAATTATTATATATTAGTATATATTATACATTATTATAATATAATATTACAGTATTTTTGTTTTAATGTGTTTGTTTTAATGGGAGCCGTCTTGGGTCCCTTTAGGGAGAAAGGCAGCATAGAAATAAAATAAATAAACAAATTAAAAAATAAAATAAATAGAATACTATTATTATTAGTTGCAAGTACATTTCTATACCACTTATCAGGGCACTTAAGCACTCCCTAAGCATAGTTTTTTTGTGGGTTTTTCAGGCTATGTGGCCATGTTCTAGAAGAGTTTCTTTCTGACGTTTCGCCAGCATCTGTGGCTGGCATCTTCAGAGAATGCTTGCCTGGAAAAAGTTGGGTATGTATGTGTGTATATATATATATACACACACACACACACACACTGTGTGAGATGCTGGAGAAATGTCAGGAAGAAACTCTTCTAGAACATGGCCTCATAGCCTGAAAAACCCACAAAAAACTATGGATGCCAGCCATGAAAGCCTTCAACTTCACACTCCCTAAGCAGTTTACAATGCGGAAGCTAATTATCATTAGTAGTATTAGTATCCTTATTAGTATATAATCTATAAATAATCTGTTGCCTGATTATATTATTATTATTATTATTATTATTATTATTATTATTATTATTATTTCTATTATAAAGAGCTCTGGTGCCCCAACAAACAACAGTTCAAGCAGTCTCAAACTGGATTCTTTTTGCAGTGTGGCAGCTGCTGAAGTGCTGCTTGTCTCTGGTCTGAGTTGAAAAAAAAGAAAAAGAAAAAGAAGACAATTTGTCATTGTTGTTGTTCAGAAAACAAAAACAATATCTGGGGTAGCTGTGTTGCCCACATAGCAAATCCAATAACATCCAAACAATGATACCTTTATGGGGCCAACCAAAATGCACTTACTTGTTGCAAGCTTTCAAAGTCACACTGGCTTCTTCATCAGGCAAACGGGAGAAAGCAAGATGTCAGTCATAGGCCTGCATTTTCTGTTTCCGGTCTTAGTTCAGATGGTAGGGAGGGCTATCTGCAGACTGGCACCTCCCTCTTTGGCCATGTGGTCACTAGTGGATATTCAAAGGATTCCAAGGAAACATCATCTTTGAACTGCAAATGGACATTAAATTCCCTTGACTTTGAAAATATACCAGTGACCACGTGGCCAAAAAGGAGGTGGTGCCAGCCTGCAGATGGCCCTTGATACCATCTGAACTAAGGCCAGAAACGAAATGCAGGCCTGTGACTGACATCTTCGAATTTCTTCCTCCTCTTTGCCTGATGAAGCAGCCAGTGTGACTTGGAAAACTTGCAACATATAATTGAGCGTTTTGGTTGGTCTAATAAAGGTATAACAAATAAAGGTTTGACTCTGCAGTCAAACCTGTGGATTTATATAACATGGGACTCCGAGTCATGTAACCTTTCAGAAGTTGTTGGACTGCAAGTCCCAGCATCCTAGTCAGGATGGCCAGTGTGGAAGAATGCTGGGAGTTTTAGTCCAATGACATTTAAATAGCCCTCCCTACCAAACTGCTAACCTATAGAGATAGGAAACAACAAGAAGAAAAAAATGTGAAAGTCCATATGGTAAAATGGGCCAAGGACATTGGGAGAGAAATTCATATAAACAGTTGGATGCAAGCTACACAATTTACTTAAAGATTTACTAAAAACCAGAATATGAGGATTTTTTTTTGTTTGTTTTCAAAATGGAAACAAAATGGCATTTGTCACCAGCGAGGCTGGCAAAAATCTATAAAACTTGCAACTTTATCCGTTGGAAGTGCCAGAAAAGTGACGGATCCTGGTTTCACATGTGGTGGACGTGTCCGGTGGTGGCAATCTGTAACATATTGAAGATATCTTTTGAACCTACTCCCAAACTGTATCTCTTAAATATGATACAAGGTATACTAATAGCAGAGAGAAACCGATTTTGGAAAATGATTTTATATATCATTTCACTTGCAAGAATTTTCCTGGCACAAACTTGGAAATTGGCTGAAGCACCTTCTCTGGACAGTTGGTTATACAAAATAATAGACGTGTCCAAAATGGACAAAACATCATTTATTATTATTATTATTATTAACCTTTATTTATAAAGCGCTGTAAATTTACACAGCGCTGTACATACAATCTTTTTAATTGGACGGTTCCCTGCCCTCAGGCTTACAATCTAAAAAGACACAACACAAAAAGAGAAGGGAAAGGTGGTGGCGAAGGGGCCTCTCTAGTAGGATAATACATATAAAATACATAGCAATATAGGAAATGATTCAATAAAACAGGGAACAAAAGAACATCAAATAGCAAGTGACAATTATGCAATGCCTGGGAACGCTGCCCTGAACAGGATGGTCTTCAACTCCATTTTGAAGCTGGTTAAAGAAGTGATGGCTCTTGTTCGCGGGGGAAGAAGGTTCCAGGAGTGAGGGGCAGCGAGTGAAAAGGGGCGAAGCCGAGATGAGGCAGAGGAAATCCTGGGCTGGCCGTAATAAAGTTGTTGTTGTTGTTGTTGTTGTTATTATTATTATTATTATTTGCAGATGACACCAAATTAGGAGGAGTAGCTAATACTCCAGAGGACGGGATCAACATTCAAAATGACCTGAATAAACTAGAAAGCTGGGCCAAAGCTAACAAAATGAAATTCAACAGGGAGAAATTTACTGCACTTAGGGCAGAAAAATAAAATGCACAGATATAGGATGGGAGACACCTGGCTGAATGAAACTACGTGTGAAAGGGATCTAGGAGTCCATGTACACCATAAGTTGAACATGAGTGAACAGTGTGATGCGGCAGCTAAAAAGGACAATGCGATTTTAGGCTGCATCAATAAAAGTATAGTGTCTCGATCAAGAGAAGTAATACTGCCACTCTATTCTGTTCTGGTCAGGCCCCACCTGGAATATTGTGTCCAGTTCTGGGCACCACAATTCAAAAAGGACATTGAGAAACTGGAGCGCGTCCATAGGAGGGCGACTAAAACGGTGAAGGGTCTGGAAACCATTCCCTATGAGGAACGACTTAAGGAGCAGGGGATGTTTAGCCTGGAGAAGAGAAGGTTAAGAGGTGATATGATAGCCCTGTTTAAATACTTGAAGGGATGTCATATTGAGGAGGGAGCTGACTTGTTTTCTGCTGCTCCAGAGAACAGGACTCAGAACAATGGATGCAAGCTCCAGGAAAAGAGATTCCACCTCAACCTTAGGAGGACCTTCCTGACATTAAGGGCTGTTCAACAGTGGAACACACTCCTTCCTCGGAGTGTAGTGGAGTCTCCTTCCTTGGAGGTCTTTAAGCAGAGGCTGGATGGACATCTGTCTGGGATGTTTTGATTGAGATTTCCTGCATGGCAGAATGGAGTTGGACTGGATGGCCCTTGTGGTCTCTTCCAACTCTACGATTCTATGATTCTGTGAAATCTGGAGCTGTGACAACTAATTTTACAAGGAACGTGTACAGCATCAGGACTATAACAGAATATATTTCTTAAGGAACATCAATCAGATAAAAACTTTACACTTAATTATAAGAAAACAGAAGTAGTTAACATTATAGAATAATTCACAACATCTAGATGGGATGATTGGAAGATATGCATTTAAGTTGATAACAGAACCTTGTGGATAGAAAGGATTTTGTATAGACTGGGGTGGGAGGTTGTTGTTTTTTAAAGGAAGTTTTCACAAAATGGTGTCTATGGCGGGATACAAACCGCCGCTTTGCGGTGCTCCCCCGCCGGTGCCATTTGCTCCGTGCGGGAGCCGCAGCAGCCAAACCGTGCAACTCCCGCGCGGAGCAAAAAAGAAGCTCAATTTCGGAGCTTCTTTCTGCGGTGCCTCTACGACATCACGAGGTGCCACAGGCGCATTCGCGACATCATAGGCACCGTGACACGTCTGGATGCTATGCGTCCAGTACGTAAAGATGGCGGTGCCCATGTAGAAGGGGTGCCACCATCTTGTACGTATTGTATACGTACTAGGGTTAGGGGGGTGCGGAAGCACCACCCCTTCCTAACCCTAGTACGTATACAATACGTACTATATGGCGGTGTGTATCCCACCTTTGAAAAGTGTTATCTGTTCTTTTTTCAATGATAAAGTTTTTCTTAAAAAAAGCTAATAATAATAATAATAATAATATTTATTTATACCCCGCCCCTCTACAATATCCAAAGAAGGCGGCTAGCTCTCCCTACTCTCTGAACTAAGACCAGAGACAGAAAAGGCAGCCCTGGGACTGACAGCTTCCCATGTCTTTCCTCCTGTTTGCCAGATGAAGAAGCCAGTGCCGCCTGGAAAGCTTGCAATGTGGGGCTGTGCATTTGGTTTGGCCCAGTAAAAAAGGGACCATTCATTTGGTGTAGGTTTTTGGGGCTGCGTGGCCATGTTCTAGTTTCTTCCTGGCATTTCGCTGGCATCTTCAGAGAATGCTGGCATGGAAGAGAGTGGGTTATAGATATATGACCCCCAGCAAAATATCCAAACAAAATGTCCAAAGGCACAAATATTGTTTGGCTGTTGTCGCTGTTGTTCCGGTTGCCTTTTTGAAATGTGGAGAGAAAGCAGGAGGAGGAGCTGCTGCTGCTGCTGCTGCTGCTGCTGCTGCCAGGGAGCCAGGGCCCAGTGGTGCCAAGGAGGATCGCCCGGGCCCCTGCTCCCAGGGAAGGCGAGCGCCGAGCAGGAGGAGCCCAAGCAGCAGCAGCAGCAGCAGGAGGAGCAGGAGGCGTCGCCTTTAAAGGCGCCCAGCCAGCGGCGCCTGGAGAGCGAGCTCCGGCGAGGCAGAGAGCCATCTAGGCAAGGCAAGGCAAGGCAAGGCAGCCATCCTCCACTATGAGCCCCCTCTGCCACCCCAGCAGCAGAGTCCCCCTTGGCCTCTTCCCCCTGGCTGCCTAAGGCTTCCCAGAGGAAGGAGGAGGAGGAGGAGGAGGAGGAGAAGGTGCCCCTGTCCGATCATGTCCCGGCGCAAGATCTCCTCGGAGTCCTTCAGCTCCTTGGGCTCGGACTACCTGGAGACCAGCCCCGAGGAGGAGAGCGAGTGCCCCGTGGCCCGACTCTGCTGGAACGGCAGCCGCAGCCCCCCCAGCCCTTCGGGGCCCGCCACCCCCGGGGCCAGCGCTGCTCCCCCTTCCGCCGAAGCCCAGGCCTCCGGAGCCCCAGCAGCCGCCGCCGCCGCCGCCGCAGCAGCCTCCTTGATCCCCGGCTCCGGAGGCTCCCGGAGGGCTCCCCGCCGCAGGAGGGTCAACCTGGACTCGCTCGGGGAGAGCATCAGCCGACTCACCGGCCCCACGGTAAAGGCAGAGGGAGGCAGGGAGGGGGTGGTTTTGGAGGGGGGGCACCTTCACACGTGACGCCTGACACGCGTGTTCAGCCCCGCCACCCTGGCAGCCACGCTGGAAGCGGCCCTTCCTCGCCTGCGTCCCTCTCTCACGGTGGGAAGAAACAAAAAGAAATTGGGGCTGCATCCACTTTGGAGAAATAACCCGGTTTGGCCCCGCTTTAATCTTTTCTCTGGCTCAAGGCTATGGAATTCTGGGAATTCCAACTCCCAGAATTCCATAGCCTTGAGCCAGGGCAGTTGGTTCTTGAGCCCCTGCTTCACCTGTAACTCTCTGGGTGTCCTTTTCGTGTCCACACAGAGCTGGCTCTTGACCTCCTGGTTCACGCGTAACTCTCTGGGTGCCCCTATTGCATACACTCAAACCTGGTTCACGTGTAACTGGGTGCCCTCTATAGCCTACACTCTTCCCCCTCCCCCCCCCCAGAAAGCTCTCGATGCCCAGATTTACATGGAACTCTCTCGGTGCCCCGTTGCATACACACATACCTAGCTCTTGATTCCCTGGTTCACGTGCAACTCTCTGGGTGCCCCTTTCCCATGCACACATCCCTGCCCTTGATCCCTATGGACAGGCCAGTCTTAGAGGGCCTGGCCTCAAATACCCCTTTCCTTCAGCTTTTACCCCCCCCCCCCCCCCCCCCCCCCCCCCCCCCCCAGGTTCGGTTTGGTGCCCTCTCTTTGATTCCATCCCCTCACTTAGGACCCTTTAGCTACTCTTTCTGCTTCTCTCCTGGCATCATCTTTGCCCTCTGGAAGGGCAGAGCCTTCCCTCACGTTTTGAAGCCAACTTGCTTAGGAGTAAAGGCTGCTTTGAGATGAGGCTCTTGGATCCTACAGTTCCTTGGCTGCTTCTATGGCGTTTTGCTGAGGGTCCCAGTAGTTCTCTTCCACCTGTAGCCCCCTGTTTCCATACCTGTTTGCACTTGGAGTTTGGCAGTCTGTGTACAGAAAGGTCTTTAATGCATCCATTCATTTTCACTGATTCTTCTACTGATTCTCTTGGCCTGTCCTTATTTCTAAAGGAGGAAAAGTATCATAGAATCATAGAGCTGGAAGAGACCTCAAGGGCCATCCAGTCCAACCCCATTCTGCCATGCAGGAACTTACAATTAAAGCACCCTGACAGATGGCCATCCAGCCTCTGTTTAAAGATCTCCATAAAGGAGACTCTATCACACTTTCCAAGCCCTTACTCTCAGGAAGTTCTTCCTAATGTTGAGGTGGAATCTCTTTTCCTGTAGCTTGCATCCATTGTTCTGGGTCCTATTCTCTGGAGCTGCAGAACACAAGCTTGCTCCTCCTCAATATGACAACCCTTCAAATATTTAAACAGGGCTATTCATATCACCTCTTTTTTTCTCCAGGCTAAACATACCCAGATCTCTAAGTTGCTTCTCATAGGGCATGGTTTTCACATGGAATAGCTGCATGCATCATAGTTTGAGAGACAGTGCTAAGAAGCATAGAATCATAGAGCGAAAAGGGACCACAGCACCTTCTAGTCCAACTACCTGGCACATAGGAAGAGATCACTGAAACAATTCCAAGAATTGGCAATCTCCCCACCCCCCACCCCAAAAGAAAGAACAAAAAAAGGGAGAGTCCATCATTAGGTACTGTGTTCCACTTTTGAGCAGCTCTTACTATCAAAGAAGTACTTCCTAATGTTTAGGGTTTGCAGTGGTCTTTGGGCTAAGCAATAAATGAGCTTACTCCAAATGTTTAGGAGGAAATCTCTTTTCTTGTAATATGAATCCATTGGTTTGTGTTGTAGTCTCTAGAGCAGCAAAAAACAAGGTTGCTCCCTCTGCTACACAACACCCCTTTAAATATTTGTAAATGGCTATTGTACCAACTCTTTAGCTTTTCTTCTCCGGGCAAAACATAGTCAGTTCCCTAAGTGGTTCCGCATATGGTTTGGTTTTCCAGATCTTCTTGGTTGTCCTCCTGTAGACACATGTCCAGATTGTCAATATCATTCTTGAACTGGGTTGCCAGAACTGGACACAGTATTCCAAATGAAGTCTTACCAAATCAAAAATAGCATGGCACTACTATTCCTCTTGAAATAATCTGCTATAATATGCAGCACAGAATTACATTGGCTTTTTTTGCCTGCTGTTACTGTTCTGTTGACCCGTGTTTAGCTTGTAGTCTAATAAGAACCCTAGGTCCTTTTCGCCTGTACAGTCAGCCTGCCATATCCACGGATGTTTTATCCATGCATTCAAGCATTTGCTAATTGAAAATATCTTTAAAATATATAAATTCCAAAAAGCAAACCTTCATTTTGCCATTTTATACAAGGAACTCCATTTTACTATGCTATTATATACAATGGGACTTGAGCATCCATGGTTTTTGGTATCCACAGAAATCCTGGTACTAATTCTCTTGGGGAAAACAAGGGCTCACTGTACTGTTTTCAGGATAGGTGTCATCCCTTCTGTATGTGTTGGCGTTGCATGTCTTCAAGTAATTTCTGACTTATAGCGACCCTAAGGCAGCCCTATCACAGAAGCTTTTTTTTTTTTGCAAGATTTATTCAGAGGGTTTTTGTTTTTGCCTGCCTCTGAGGCTGAGAGAGTGTGACTTGGCTAGGGTCACCCAGTGGGTTTCCATGACTGGGTGGAGATTCACAGCATGGTCTGCAGAGTACAATGCTCAAACCACTACACCACATTGGCTTTCTTCTATATGTATGCATTTCATTTTTCCTCCCTCAATGTAGCACCTTATATTTATCACTGTTGAAATTCATTTTGTTAGTTTTGGCCCAGCTCTCCAATCCATTAGGGTCATTTTTGAATTCTCGATCCTGTGTTTTGCGTTCTGATCCTCTGGGGTATTAACTACCCCTCCTAGTTTGGTGTCTTCTGCAGATTTGATAAACATGACCTTTTCCCCCATCCTCTTGCTCCCTGCGGATGCTAGTTTATCTGGAAATATCCTCAGATGGGTTATATATGGATTAGTAGGAGAGTGGGACCACATCCCGCTCTCCAAGTTAACAGAGGGGAGAATTCCCTTGCAACTTTCATGCCATGAAATATCTGTTGCCAGGTTAAACAGCTATTTGCATTATAGCCCTTATCCCAGGTCAGAATTACTTTTCTGTACCACAGCTATCAAAATCCAGTAACTAGCATGAGGCATTAAAATTGAGTTAAAATTCAAATCAGTAATTTCCCCATGTTCTGGTTTTCATGTCCTATGTGTCTGGTTGACCTCTGCAGGAAACAGGATGTGGGACTGGAAGAGGAGATAGACAACCTTGTTCCTTGCAAGTGTTTTGGACTATAATTGCCATACTCTCAAGCCACAGTGGCCAGTGATAAGGGCTTGTGGGAGCTGTCATCCAATCTTGAGAGCACAGGTTTGCTTACCCTGTGAGATCCTTGGTCAGGCTGTTGGTTAGTAAAGCTCTTTTTAAGTTATGAAAAGTTACAAGAACCTCTCAACAGCTAGTGATTTAAAGCTATCCTTTTCTTCGTCTCACCTTGCATCATTCTAAATGATACGTTTCTGTATAAGAATACACATTATTATTTATTTTTAGGAATCCTCTTCTTCACAGACAATTTAAAATTCTTTGTCTCCTCATTGCAAATTTCATTTTTTTAAAAACCTGTACGAGTATATTGAATGCTCTTGCTGCCCTTTCTTTCCCATACAACTCAGGATCGAAGAAAGATTTGAAATAACAATTTCAGTCCTTTTGTAGTACCTGCTGCCCTGTCTGAATTTATGTTTGTTTTGTGCCTTTAAGTCATTTTTTATTTATGGTGACCCTAAGATTGTGGGGTTTTCTTGGCAAGATTTGTTCAGAGTGGGTTTGCCATCGGAGGGTGGGGCGAGATTTGGAGAGTGGGGAGGAGATATGGGAATTTTTAAATAATTATTTATGTATGTCATTTGGTATGTTGTTAACCGCCTCTGTCCTCACACAAGGAGAGGCAGG
>NC_056524.1:24812053-24862790 GCF_019175285.1 Sceloporus undulatus | reverse complement strand
ATAATAATAATAATAATAATAATAATAATAATAATAATAATAATAATAATAGCCTTCCCCTGAGGTTGAGAGTGTGTGACTTGCCCAAGGTGAACTTCCATGGCTGACTAAGGATGTAAACTCTGGTCTCCAGTGCTCAAACCACACCGTCTCTTTCTTTACATTCATCACCTGGCCAGATCGCCTGTGAATCTTGTTCATGCTGCTCCAGTCTGTGTCTTGTAATCCCTGCCTACTTGTTCCTTACTTCTCCTTCTGCTATTCATATTATCTTTAATAATGCCCCTTTCTTTCAGTCCACAGCTGGTTTCATTTCTTTCTCATGCAGTCAGGATTGTTCCTGGACACAATCCTCCCCATCCATTTTTTTTTAACCTTGTTTGAATCTTCCCAGGTCTAAAGTCTCTCTGGTACTCCTGTGAATGTTGCTTGTGACTGTTAGACATCCCTGCTGAATCCAAGCAGTCCATTGCACACTATCCCCACTCACAACTACTTTGAGAGGGCACAAATTTGGAGGGGAGAAAGGATGGAGAAAGGATATATTTTCCCACCCATCTTTTCTCCACTCATTCAAGCTGTTTTTGATGTTTGCGTTTCCCAATGAATTAAAACAGACATCTTATGTGCCATAGGTTTGTTTGGGTTTTTGTGTTAACAGGTCCCAAATGCATGACTTTAGCCTTTTGCTTTCTAGTGGTGTGGGAGATATGTAACCCATCCAGAAGCTGTTCTTAGGTCTTCTAATTGGTGTAGGAATGGGAAGCTGCTTGATCATGACTCTTACCATTTTAGGTCTAGGCTGTTTTAAAAGAAAGCCTCAGAGGTTCCCCCCACAGCCTGCCCTCCACCACATCTTAGCTCTTGTTTTCAGTCACTGTCTTGTATGCAGAGACAGAAGAAGCACAAGAACCATGTGCTGAATTTTGAGAGATGCTGCCACTAGCATCAGAAAAATGATGAATTGCTTTAGAGCAGAGCACTTGTACGCCACATCTGACAAGCTGGCATTAGCCTGAGCATTAAAGGGGAGACCCCTGCAATTATCCCATTTTAGCCTTTCCGGGAGAAAGGAAAAGGCATGTCTCAATAGCCCTTAAAATTGGAGCATTTCCCAGGAGACAGTGAAGAAACCTGTGGTTTGGAATTATTAAATGTGTGTGGCACCTGTAACAGAATGTTGCAAAGTGAGGTCCTTTAGTTCAGCCATTGAGAATCTCTTTCCAGATATCCCATTCCCATTTCATTCCTTCCTATGACAACTGTTCAGGCCTCACTGTTTTGCAGAGACTGTCTCTCCCCACCCCCCCGCAAATGTTTTAAGAGGTTTTAGGGTCCTTTGCAAACAGCTTTGTTCCAGGTCTCTTGATCCTTCTGTACTCTGCGTGGATGGTTCTCTTTTGAATAAAAAAAGAGCCAGACTATAAGGAATAAGAGTGTGACAAAACCTTGGGAAAAATCTGTATATATCTTGCATGGTAGAAACAAATTGAGTGCAAACTCTCCCTAGAGGCCCAGATGGCTAAATTGAGGCTGTCATACTTCAGTCACATCATGTGAAGGCATGACTCACTAGAAAAGACTATAATGCTGAGAAAGTTAGAAGGCAATGGCAAGAGAGGAGGGCTGCAGCATACTACATGAATTGCCATGAGTCGAGGTTATAATCTGCACTGCAGAAATAACACAGTTTGACACTACTTTAGCTGCTATGACTCAATGCTGTGGAATTCTGGGATTCATAGTTTGTTGTTGCACCAAAGCTCTCTGACAGAGAAGGCAAAATATCTCACAAAATAACAAATCCCAGGATTCCATGGCAGTTAAACTGGTGTCGAACTGCATTATTTCTGTAGTGTAGACCAAGGTAGATCTGAAGACAGTTAGCAACAAGAAACAATTGGCAGTGGGGTGGGGTGGGGAGACATTAGCTGTAGAGAAAGATTAGGGGAGAAAGGTTTAAATACCCACCTTTTCCCTCACCACCACTTCTGCTTTATCTCTATATTAAACATGTACTGAGATAACAGTGAGATAGAAATGTTTGTATGAAATTTGTATCTAGCAAGTATTTGCAGTGTCACACCAATATTCAGCCACAGCATCTGTTTTCAGTCATAAGACTTTGTACTGGGACATATCATTGCTTGCTCCATAGATGCTGTTCCTCAGTGTTCTGCCATTCTCTGTCACAGCACAGGCAGAAAGAACGATAAAGTGAGGGCAGTAGGGATGATGTAGAATGGCCATGGTCACCTGTGGCAGGATTTGGTAGCCTGCCTTCAAGTACCCTGTCTTTACTTTCTCTTAGAAATATGAGCAGATGGTATCCTCTTCTATTAGGAATAAGAAAACACAGCTGTTCTTTTTGGTGGTAGTGGTGGTGTGTAAGGCACGAAATAAATCAAATAAATCGACTTTGGTTTGTGGGAATTGAAGACAAGCTCAAAGGGTAGTAAGAACCTGTTAGGAAACAAGCTTCATAGAACGATTGAAATCTTATCTCTCTTTGGGACCTAAATCTTGTCTTATACTACTCTGACCTATATTAGGGAAGCTCCTTCAAGATGTTGCACAAACTGTGCAACCAAAATAATATTAATACATACATAGTGTAATTCGTACTCCCTTGAAACTGGTGGATTGTACCATCAGGTGTTTGTTTTGAAAAGTCACCAACTTTTGCTACTTTTGAGGGGTTCATCAGTTGTATCCAAAAGGGCAGACATAATTCTTCCTTTCCCTCTTGTACACACGCACACAAACACACTCATGTTACTGTGCAGAGTTTTCACATTACCAAATAATGGATGATGCTGTTCTGACCTGCGGCAGCTTTTGCTGTGGATGTATAGGGTTAATTAGAATTGCTTTTGCAGTCTCTTAAAAGCACCACTTAGATTTTACTTTCCATCTATTCTGGAATAGTTCATTTTGGAGATAGTGGAATGCTGAAAGTGCACATATTTTAGTTTTAACCTTGGACAGAAGTCATTATGGATGACAACCAGGATGAGCAAGCTAGTAACTTCACGATAGGTTTTGACATCAGGCAGGCAGGCGTGCAGTAAATTATATTTGCCTGATTCCTATTGGAGTAAACCCAATAAATCACTAGCATTTACGCACGTGTTGATTCCTTGTTGATTAAATGGGGCAGTTCTAGCTGGAAGTACTAGTAGGATTCTCAGCGTTTTCTCTCCCCCTGACTCAGGTTCAGATCAGTGGGTTTTGCAGCCAAATTAACCTGTTTAGGATTGCAGGTTGCATTTCTAAGTTTTGCAGAGATACATTGAGACAAGATGTGTGTCTTAAAAAATAATAATCCAGGCATCTGATCATGTGGTGCTCTTATGTAGTATAGTCTTGCAATAGCTGATTGCCAGTCCTTCTGTATTTGAAATATATGTCCAGAATAGTGGGCCATTTTTTTTTTCTGAACAAGCGAAATTATTCTGTGTATGCTATTCCAGCTGGAGGTCAATGATTTATTCAATGACTGGAAGAAAAGGCTGATGTACACAGCATATAGTATCATCTGAGTTGTAACAGGTGGTACGTTTTCTAATCAGCTTATACATAAATAACTAGGAAATATACTCTCTGTGGCTTGGACTGATGTTGATGGCTTTGCTTACAATCTGAAGATACAAAAATTTACTGGTACTGTCTGTAGTCCCTGATTTGTGATTTGTTTCACACTATGTTCCATGCAAAATGGAACACAACCTGTCATTTTCTGAAAAAAAGCTGAAGTTTGCCAGTCAGTCCTGACTTGCAGACCAATGTTCAGGATGTAAGCCCAGATATAAACATCAAGTTTAGTTAAAATTGGCTAAATGTTCATTCTAGATATAAAGAACAACAACACAGAAACTCAAAAATGTTTGTTTGGGAGTGACTGATGGTGTGATCTTTCTTTTTGCCCCTGTAGATAACAAACCAAATTTTGTGACTCTGTAGTCAAACTTGTGGATTTATATAACACAGGGCTCAGAGTTGTGCGACTTTTCAGAAGTTGTTGGACTGCAAGTCCCAGCATCCTAGTCAGGATGTTCAGTGTGGAAGAATGCTGAGAGTTTTAGTCCAATGACATTTGGAAAGCTACATGGTTCCTCCCTGGAATAACATAACATCTGGAAGACAGACACTTTAAATTATAGTCTAGATAGGAATCACTGTGTAATTTATTGTCTGTAACCTATCTTTCAATTTTGGAAAAAGATCTCTATCTCAGCATTAATTTATTGTTAGTCAAAGGTAGTGGCTCATGTTTGCTTTTGACGTTCTCTTTTTTTCATTATGATAGTTTTAATGAACAAGGTACATCAGAGTAGATAAGAAGAATTATCAGTGGGCTGGATAGATAAGTAAAGAGAATTATCAGTGTCTTACATGGTTAAGTGTAATACAGTTTTATTAATGAGGTTTTTTGTTTCATTGGTTCTTTCCTCCTACATTCTTTCATAAAGCAGACGTATCAGTTAGTAGCGTAATGTCGGTATTAACGATGTACATTTTAGTTGACCTGTCTCATCTCTTAATTGAATAATTGAGCTGCGTAATAAAATGCTGGCAAGTACATAGTAATTCTTGTACAATGCGTTCAAATTGATCTCATTAAAATCACTATTTCTGGATATCTAGCACTGGTGGCCCTTCTAATTTTAGCAGTTATATTATCATATTTTGGGACATCATTAAGACTACTGTAATGGGGCGACTTTAAAGACAGTGCAGATCATGAAAATTGTTTATATTTTATTGTTATGTTTAAGGGAAGCAATCCATGTGACAATTCTGCTCTTTTGCCCATGATGTCAATAGAAATATTAATGTGTAAAATGAATTTTCAGAGGATGAAGGAACAGACTTCTTCTGCTATTCACAGAGTTGTTTCAGTAAATCATTGCTGTATATTTCTGGTGGTAGAAATATATATTTTTACGTATATATTACTGTGACTAGAATCCTATTGTTGTCATTGTATGTTTTCTAATTAACAGCAACTTATGCTAAAGTTTTATTTATGCTAAAGATTTATTCAGAGGAGGTTTGCTTTCATCTTCCTCTAAGGTTGAAAAAGTGTGATTTGGTCAAGTTCACGCAGTGGGTTTCTGTGGCTGAGCAAAGATTCAAATCCTGGTCTGAAATTCTAGTCCAGCACTCAAACCACTACACCACATTGCCTCTCATTGATGGCATAAACCTGTATAAGTTCACATCCACAAGGAACCAGATTTTTTTTTTTTGATATATTTAGTTCATATTCATGATTGCATAAATTCTACAAATATAATGTGTAATTCACATGGGCCTAAATCCTATTATTAGTCCCAAGCAGAGTAGAGCTATTGAATAAGTTAGATTTACCCATATGTTGGATCACCACCCAACACTCATTTGAATAAATCTGCTCTAGTTGAGATTAACCAACAGAATATCAGCCATACAGTTGCATATTTTTGGATTATGCATATATAATCAGTAACATCAAAGTGTCATTTTCTTCACTGGGATTTCAGAAACAGCTACTGTGGATTCCCCATGCACAATGGGACAATAAACCGTTACACTGGCAGTTACACAATTGGTTGCACAGTATCAATATTCTATAGAAGGGTTATGCTTAGAGATAGAGTTCTTCAGGTTGGAGCCACCCCAGGCAAAGCTTTAAACCCCATCTCAGAATGTTCACAGAGTAGTTACTCATAATTCCCTGCATCTGTACAGAACCTATGTTTTAGGGCATAAATGCCCTGAAGCATGAGATCCCATCTGATCCTATGCTTTCTGCTACACTGCAGAATTGATACAGTTTGATACTGCTTTAACTGCCATGGCTCAGTGGTATGGAATCCTGGGATTTGTAGTGTGCTGTGGAACTAGAATGCTCTGACAGAGAAGGCTAAACAGCTTACAAAACTAGCAATATGGGTGGTGATGGTGATGCAACAGCAATATTGAGTTTTTAGATCTCAATGCATTTGCTCAACAAAAGTAAGTTATACGCACACACACACACACTGTTCTAAAGAGAAAAGGTAAACTGTAAAAAAAGGAAACACTGGTGGAAAAGGAATTTGAATGGAGTGTAGATTGGGTATCAATAACTGGTTTCTTTATAAGAAAGTCAAAAATTAACAGAAATTGAACTGGTACTGATGGGAAGGAAGTGTAGTAACATGGATGTTTAAAAGGCAAAAGATTTATAGGCTCTGAAGAGAAACCAGAGTATAAAGAAGGTTTTAAATTAAGTAGAGATGAAGGTTAGAGTATGTGAGATACGATTAGGAGGCAGGGGAGAGAAGGAAGGGAAAGTTTAGTGGTAGACTATAGGTTGATATTTGGAAGATAGCTGTAAAGTGCAAAAGACAGTGATGGTTAAGAAGAAAGACTGAGTTTGAGAAGGTTTGAAAAGGTTTAGGTAAGGAGTCAGAAAAGGAAGTTTGGAATGTGAATATATGAGTGAGTTGTACTATAGACATTGTGAATGATGATTGTAATGGAATTTGAAGGAGCATCTATCTTGACATGTAACTATATATGTTTTGGTTTGTAAGAAGTGCATGTTTGTTGCTTTTGTATGTATATAAATGTTTAATTTTTTTAAAAGTAATTGAACAGGGAAGCACCAAAACTCCATATTGCATTGGTGCCAGTGGCATTCCCCAGATCGTGGTGGAGGAACAAAAAACATAGCAGCAGTCCCTGGTTACTGGAGAAAGATAATGTGGCCACAGTTAAGTGTTACTAGCTGCTCACTTGCCCAGCCCAGCTCCCTTTCCACCCTCCAGAAGAAGAGTAGAACATCACGGTGGTGCATTTACCTGCAGAAGAAGACAGAAGTAATAGTAGCTCTCGCAGCCACATTACTTTTAGCAGCTGGCTTTGGAATATAGAGGTGGCTGATTCCTGGATGTCTGCCTTAAGTTCTGTGGGAAGCACAGGGGTGAATTTAAAAAACAACAACAATCTGTACCAAACACAAGTTATATTCTTAGTCTTCCCTCCTACACAACTCTGGTTCAGAAAACAGCTGGCTCTGTACAGCAGAACTGGTAGCAGCAGTGAAACTGTGCTTTCACCCCTCTTCTTTCTATTTCTTTAGGGAGAAAAGCTCTTAACTAGGCAATTTTCAACTCTGGAGAGGGACACAGATCTCTGGAGAGGGACCTGGCTCGTGTGTGTGTGTGTGTGTGTGTGTGAGAGAGAGAGAGAGAGAGAGAGAGAGAGAGAGATCTGTTAGTCCAGCACCCTTCTGCCTGAAGCAACTACTTCACTGGGCCTCATGACAGAGCCAGCATGACAGCAATACTGAAGTATTCTGCAATGTCTCATTTGTACAGTAATAAGGATACTAGAGCACACAGAGTGCTTTTCAGAGTTCAGAGCACATTATAGAAATAGTCTCCTCAACAAAGCTTCTGACTTCAAGGGAAATGACTCTTGGTAAGCAGATTTATTGCTTTCACACTTCAGAACTGTCTGAGAACGAGCCTGACAGACCAATATCCCCTTATACAACTGTTGGAAAGTTTATAGCCAATTGGATCTTTCCTATTATGCTTTATCTCACACCAACAACCATGCTGATATATTTTGGTTTCATATTAATTCCATCAGTGCACATGAAGATGTGGATTGAAATCTTGAAAGCTCATGCTAAGATAAATCAGTCTTAAAGCAGCTGCTAGCTTCCTTCTGCTCATCGAATTTTTCCTAGTTAAGAAATTATTTCAGGATCAATGAATATTTCTGCTTCTGTATTACAGATAGAGACTTGGGCTTGTAGAATGCGGATGTTGATAGTTGCAGTCCATCTAGAGAACTACATCTTAGTTGTAGTCCATCTAGAGGACCACATCTTGGTCATGATTTGGAGGATCAAGAATTTGCTGCAGGGTCACATGTTAGTTATTTCCCATTTCAGCCCTATTTCAGTTTGCTGTTACATCTCCATTGACAAACTAAGGTTCACAGTTTTCCTTTTAATCCAGTTTTATAATTATAAACTAGAGTAAAATAGTTTTATGATCTTGCTTTTTAGGGCAGGTGTTAAACTAAGGCCCGAGACTGATGGCTGAAAGGGGCGTGGCAGCACTGTCCTGATGGTGGCCTCCTGTCCACATGGGGGCTGCCATATTTACGTAAGTGATGTGCAGCATCCACATGTCACTGTGTGTTGCTTATGTCATGGTGCGCCAATGGCGCACTCATGATGTCTGCCCAGCACAGTTTTTTTCAGGTTCTTTTTACTCCTGAGGGAAGCTGCACGATTTGGCAGCTGCAGCTTTGCTCAAGAGAGAAATAGGCCACTGGCAGGCTGCCCTTTGGGGTGGTCTGTGCTGGGCCTTAGTTTGGCAGAAGGACTGTGTGGACAACGGTTTGTGGCAACTAGGAGGTAGCTAATTGAATTCTTCCATGGATTCTAGAATGAGGGGAATAGGTTTGAAGCCCATTCCTGAAATGATGTGGCAAAACTGGACCACCAAGACTCTTGATGCTCCTTAGGCATTATCAATCAGAAGTAAACCAAATGATCAAGCAACAAGAAATATTAAGACAGCTATTGTTGTTGAGCCCTCCCAGGAATAAGGAAGGCTGCCTGCAATCTGTCCTGTGGACGCTTACTTGGGAGTAAACTGCACTGAATACATGCAAGGCATTTTGAAGTAAATATTGTGCTTCTGAGTCTTCATACTTAGGAATGTTTCAATGATAGTTGATGGGAAAAGTAATTTACTAATAACAACCTGCCTATTGTGGTTGAGCTCCCTCAAACTTAAAAATAGTTTGGGATCCTTGGATTTTTCGACAAAGGGAAGAGGGTACAAAGAAAGCCCAGCCCAAGCCATGCTCATGTTTTGGTGTTACATGGGAACCAAATCAGCAAGGACATAGCAGAGGTGAGATCTGAATGGAGAACTTCCTAATTAACAAGTCAGTCACTCTGCCAAGTGTTTGTACTCTCTTTGTGTAGCCTGGGAGTATGTTCTATTAGGACTACAGCCAGAAATTACTGATTATATGCATTGAATTGGGATGGCCTGAGGGTGGCTGGTAAAGTAAAATGAAAAGTAGTAATGTTACGGTTTGAGTGTTGAACAAAAACTCTGGGACACTGGGATTTGAATCTTTATTTGATTATGCGTGTTCATTTGGGCAGGTCACACTCTCTCAGCCTTCAAGGATTTATTCAATGGCAGACCTCTGAATAAATCTTGCCAATGGTCACCATACATTGGAGTCAAATTGAAGGCACAAAACAACAACAACAACAACAACAACAACAGTGTGGCATAATACCTGTAATAATATAATCTCTAGTTAACATATTTGGCTCCAAATACTGCACTAGGAAATAAATATGTACAAAGGCAGGATAGATGTGACCTGGGGAAATCAATGGCCAGTCCTAACTTGGAGGAGGTCAAGGGAACATTTGGTCTAGACAAGCTTTCTTGCTTTCATCAGTGTCTATGGACTTGGGTTCCATTGCTTGTAGGCAAGTTTGTGGATCTGACTTGCTTTATGTTCTTTTTTTTGCTAGTTCTGCATATTAACCTGAAATAAAAACAATGTTGCTACTAGATATGGACCAGGGACAGGAGAAAAATGCAGAAAAGATTGGGGAAAACACACTGAACAGAAACAGAGATTTTCACATCCCTAGTACTGATTATAGACAGTGCAACAAGAAACAGCTAGATATTTGTTCTGTCTAGATAGCTTTAATTTAGGGGTTCAAAAAGACAGCACTAACTGATTGGGATACTTGACTATACAAAGGCAGAGTGGTTTTGTTTATATTAATCCCCCCCTTTCCTTTTCTCTAGCTTCTTTTTCTAACAGATTTCACAATGCTTCAATCTGGAGTAAGTCACACTTGCTTGCACAACATAAATGTGTGGCCCACCAATTCAAAAATAATGTACCAGTTAAATGGCATCCACCTGATTTTGCAGCTCCAGATGGGTGATAAAACTGTCATAGCTGAGTAGTGGATTGCATTCAATTTGTTTGTTTGCCAATAGTTTTGTCCCAACGTAAATTTTGTACCTCCTGTCTTATTACAGGTGAGCAAACATTTAAAACTTTTTCCCGATGTACAGTGACTAATACTCAAGTATGTTTGGTTTTATTTTGGCCCTTAACTGTAGAGATGTCTACAGATTAGTCTCTCTCAGTAGAGTTTAAAAAGTCTTTCACCGTTTGGGAAAGTCTGTTTTAAGGAAGGATTACAATCTCTTGTGAGCTGAGTACCGGACCATCATGTTACCATAATTTCAGAACCATGTGGTACAATAACTTGCTATTGGAGATCAAACACCCTGGACAGTACTTTTCACATCATCTCAAATGCAAAGGTTTTGAAAGGCACTGACCCAGTCACACAGCTATGAGAGAAGAAATGAGATTTCAAGTGATGATGTGAACTGGCACCAAAGACCACAAGATACAGCCCAGTTATGAAATCATTCTTAATGGTCCTTTTCCAGAACAGGGATGTGCTTTGCGCATACCTGTGCTCTGCTTGAGAATTGGTAGGTTCCAAACTGTTTTTAAAGGAAGAATTCAAGCAATGGCAGAAATGGGTAGAGGAAGCAAGGAAAGCAGGAAGAAAGGAAGGAAGGAAAAAACCATAACATTATTTATTTATTTTATTTATACCCTGTTCTTCAGCCACAAAGATTCTCAGAATGGTTTACAGATAGTTAATTAGACATTTTCCTGCCCTCAGGTTTACAATCTAAAAAGATATGACACAAAAGGAGAAGGGAATAAGTGCTACAAACTATTCCACATAGTTTGATGGCTAGTGTCAGCACTTGTGAAAATAGACAAATTGCAAGGTTAAGCAGAAAGATCTGCAAAAACAGGCATATAAATGGCAGTGAAAAAGGCATTCCCACTGCTAATGTACCTTCATGGCTACAAAATGAAAAATTAGTCTGTAAGGTGCAAAAACCTACAGATTTATATACCCCTAAAAACAACATAAAAGAACCCACAATGCACACCGTTTGATCTGCCCTTGTTTTTAAGCAGTGTTTAGGGCTATTAAGATTTAAACTTGAAACAAACATGCTTACAATGCACATATTTGAGATTACAATCTAGTAACAAATTTACTTGAAAATAAATCCCATTAAATTCAGCTGAACGTAATTCTGAATAGGTATACCTAGGATTGAGGTATAAATTTAGCTTTTTAACATGTTCTTTGGACCAAGCATGAAGCAAAGAATTTTTAAAAATAAAATCTGAGAACCCATAACAAGACGATAACATGAAATACACTATTTGAACTACAGATGGAATAACAGGATTCCAGAAATTATGAAATAAAGAGAAGACTAAAACATGGACCAGATTACTTTGGCAAAAGCTAATTAAATGTCAGAATATTGCATAATTTGTGATGGTTGGTCACCTTAAAACCTATCTTCTTAGTTTGCATCATTTGTCTTATTTCTAGTAGATACGAGGAGAGAAATGAAATGAGTAGTGAGCTGTTTCTAAATAGATTTGATTATGCATTAAATGGCACATGATCTGAGCCATGTGCATTACAATACATTTATGTTCTTGAAACTTCTGCTAACTATTGGGAATTCATTTCTGCCTAACTTCTCATTTCACTGATTTTGCTTTTCCAGCAACATCTAATTAAATGACTAATTCTTGCATAATTCATAATGAATGATCACTGTTTTAATATTATAAGTATATGTGTGTGTACACGTATGCACACACACACACACACACATTGCCAACTCTTTAAATAAATGAAAAAAGGGAGCTGATGACAGTGTTTTCTGTTTGCCTCTGTGGGTTTGTTGCATTCCCTCCAAATGTCCTGATTTGGCAGACACAGTCCTCATTCATCTTGGGGAAGCCCTGTTTTGTGAAGCCCAGTGGCTTGCAATTGTCCCAGAAACAGAACTGGTTTAATTCCCCATCCACAAAAAGTAACCTTTTTCAAGCAATGTACTGAGGACCTAGCCTTTTTTTTTTTTAAAATAGTCATAACAGATGTAGCCATTTTGATTAAATCACCAATTTGTGGTTTGTTATGCCAAGACGGATTTTTGCCACAGTGCCAGTGTTCTTAAGTAATTTTGAAATGATTTTATAGCTTGGCTCAATATGTAATATGAAAAGCCTCGTACACGTACAAGAAAGCATATTGAATGTTCAGTACAATGCCACTGAATTTGAAATTACTGTGATTACTCCTTTTATAAACCCTCCCCACTTTATGTCCTGCTCTTTTTACAAAAGATATCAGAGTGGTTCAGCACCACATTGTATCTTCATAACTGTGTTATGAGATAGAACAGGTTGAACTTTATGTGTGACTGGGGATGTCAACTTGCATTTCCTCAATTCAAACCCAATGTTACAACCACCACATGAGACTTGTTATTCCTTAATTTCTTTCATTTAATTTTAAATCTTTGTAAACTCTTATTGAATATCATCATCATCATCATTGGCAACAGCAGCAGCCAATTTAGGGGTTTTTATTCCCCTGTCTAGACCTCCATTCATTTTTGGCATATGTTGTAGTTGTAGTATATCCATCCTTGGTTGAACACTTCTGCTGTTCAACACTATGACTCCATCACTGGCTTCAGCACTGTAGTTTGCGGATTCCCTTATGCAGCAATGTCAGTGCACTCCGTTGCTGAATATGGATGCTACAAAACTACCCAGTTCTAATTCCTGCAGATGTAAGCAGTGGCTTCAAAATCTCCAGCTAGGCAGAAAAAAAGAAGGGGGGGGGGCTTGGCAGGAATAAAAATATTTTATAAAAAGAACATTCATTGTCAGAGCCTTTGTTAACTGAGGTATGTCGATACTGAGCAAATACTTGGCACTTTAACACACATGGCATTTAAACTGCCATAAAAGTTGGCCAATTTCACCTTTGGTGATACTTGTCACATGACATTGCCTCTTATCTTGTTACCCTCTTGTCCCTGAAGCATGGTGAGCCCACACATTGCCATTGATGGGGAAAACCCATCAATAAGCTCCCAATCACACTGACATAGTGCTAGTGCTCAGGTGCTCTAAGTTTCTTCTGTGGCAGTCCCAGGAATGGAGAGTCACATGGTGTTAGTGGAGATTATCATATGGAAGAGGCAAGTATCTTTCCCTCATCATTAAATCATCATTAAATCCTGTTAATTGCATGACCCGGGGGGGGGGGGGGGAGGGATTATCACACACACACACATGCTTCTCCCGTTCTTGTCCCATCCGTAAAGAATAATGGAGGTGTCATTTGGTATTAATGGGAGTCTTCGTTGATGCCAAGTGATGCCTCCATTACTCTTTACAAATGGGACAAGAATGGGGGAAGTACGTGGGGTGTGTGTGATAATCTTCCCCCTGAACATGCAATTAACAGGATTTAATGACAATTTAATGATGGGAGGAGGATACTTGCCTCCCATGTGATAAAGTCCAGTGTCTCCTCTCCCCCATCCCTACACCCTTTGCCATTCCAGAACAGCATGGGTTTGTTGTTGTTAATCAACATTAGCATAACTCCAGAACTGCATTTAAAAAGAGACACACAGATGAAAGGCACACTAGGTAGGGCACAGGTAGGGAGGCAGGGTTATGGACAAGGGCAGAACAGAGTGTATGGTATGAAGAGAAATGCAGTAGGGAGTGTTCCCAAAGTGGTATTTAGGAACTTCTTTTCCTTAACTTGATCACTGTGAGAACAGTGGTAATGTGGGAAGGTCCTTGGACTAACTAACCAACTAGTTAGATGAATTATTTTATTTCCCTTCTTATTTCATTTCAGGTACCCTTAAACTGTAATAGCACTAGTGATGCTACCATGTTTTAGTAGGTTAGGTCTGGTCAACTTTTGATCTACAGGGTTAAATCCATTCTGTGAGTGATATAATGTGGTGTTTTTCTCCCCCCACCCACAGACCTCTCATTCACACACACAATTTTTGCAGTCCCAGACAAAAAGCAAAAAATATGTATTGTTCCTCTAAAGGCCCTGCATACATGGATATATTTTGCTTAGTTTTGTGTTGGTTTGTTTTGGATCTAAATGTGTCCCATACCCTTAAGAGAGAAATCCCAAAATTATTCTTCCCACACCAAATGAAAGACATGCTATCAACTCGGAAATTGCTGCTTGCTTCTTATAAGACAGCATCGTGTCCAATAGCAAGGAAGATCAGCCTTACTGTCAACATCAAAGATTTCTTTACCAGCCTTCTGCTGAAATTGCAAATACCTCTATCAAGTGATATAAAATGAAGATAATGGTAAAAGTAGACTAAAAGTTGTGGATGCTGGCTTTCAAAAACATGAAGCAAAGCAAATGTTTCAGGGAAGGGGTTGCTGATTTGCGTAGTTTAGCTTCATATTGTTTTTCTAGAGTTACCATATTCTCTTTGTTTAATTTTAATTGTGCCAAATTTGGCAGCTGGTCATATTGACCCTAGCTTTCACAGAGCAGAGGTGGTATAATTCCCAGGGATGAACACAATGTTCTTCTTTCATCCCTTTCTTCCTGGTAAGAACTGATGTTGTGGAGCTGCTAAATTGTTTGAGGGATTTTTTTTTTGGCTGTTGATTGTGTTTTACTTGCACCAGAAGAGAATTTCTGCTCCATCAGGTCTTTAGGATTTAAACACCTGCCTCTCCAAATGGGAGGAAGCTGATTCCTTGTGTGTGTTCTCAATTAGAGTTTCTGTTGGACTAAAAAAAAAAAAAAAAAAAAAAATAGTGAGAGCACACTGGATTATTTTTAAATGTTTTCCTGAGACAATAAATTTAACTCATGCTGAGAGCGCAATTGCCTGGTAGAAAATTTTAAAGTTTTTTAACCCTGTTTTCCTCTTTCATTTTTCAAGTGTGCTCTGATCTACACTTCTGGAGGTAAATTGGAAGCATCTGTTTTTTTTTCTTTTTAAGCTCCTTTAAGTTACACATCCTGTCTAGGACTGATATTCAACATTGTATGGATAATTAAGCTGTGCTTTATAAATATTTTTATTACATTAGCTTGTCATGATTGTGCTCCTTTCTTATTGGTAGAATTGAGGAAAGAGGATTGAATCAGTGTTCAGGTTTTGAAATATTGCTGATTAATTAATTAAGAGCAATTTATATTTACTTCTTACTTTCTAAAATGTACTAGGTGCTCATTGTTGGCAGCCTGATCTCCTTGATATATTATAAAAAAAATTTAAGGCTACATTTCTCAGAATTAAAGCAATACACAAGTATAGTGTTTTTCCAGTGAATAGCAACCATTTTATGCTATAAAACTGAAGACAGGAGAATTCAAAAGTAGAAACAGAATATACTATGAAAACTTGGTATCTCCAGTGTTAATGAGTATTAGAAGATTATTACTAGAGCTGAAAAAATAAGAAACCATATGCCATCCTCTGTCAGCCACGTCCTCCAGTATTCTACATTGGACAGACAGGTTGTTTTCTGTGCCAGTGGATAAATGGACACAAATCAGACATTAGAAATGGGTACACTTCAGTTTTCCTGGGCATTCCACCTCTGACCTCAGAACAGTCCTTGAACAAAAAAACTACAGGAAGGTTGCAAAGAGAAACATTTGAATTAGAAAATATGCACAATCTCTAGTCCATCAACAGTGGGTTGAGTTTCCTGGCACACTACACATATAATAACACTAGTTAACACATCAGCTTCGTGAAACCCATCTTAGAGAGTTTATCCCATTTCTGGTTCCCACCTGGCACAAACCACATTCCCAAACTCCCTTCACCATTCATATAGTCATGCACCCACCCTAGCTTTGAGCTACATCTTTCCACCTGCCTTTGTGCTTCAATGGCCATAGTTAAACAATGAACTTGTCACTTCATTACTGTAACCACAGTTTTGGATTTCTATGGCTATTTATATAGCCTGATTATAAAGGTCCTTCCTGAGCAACATGTCCGTCCATGCATCTGAGGAAGTAGACCACATCTACAAAAGCTTATGCTACAACTACATTTGCACGGTTAGTCTCACAGGAGCTCCAGAATCCCTTACCATAAGAGTAAGGGATGGTGAACATGAAATGCAATGTTTATTCAATATTTTTCCAGCGCTGAAAATTGCTATGCTGATGCGGCTCCATCTGGCGAGAATGAAATGTGGAAAGGGAGGCTTGTTGTTGGTTCATGCTATGCTCATTCCTCCTCATAGCAATAGAAAGTTGCAAGTATATTTCTATATCTCTTATCGGTGCACATAAGCACTCCCTAAGAGGTTTTAAGCTAATTGCCCCCAACAAGCTTGGTACTCATTTTAGCAACCTCGTAAGGATGCCAGGCTCAGTAAATCCTGGAGCCCCTGGTTGGTATTGAACTCACAACCTTGTGGCTTGTGAGTGAATGGCTGCAGCAATGACTGGTCTGTACAGACAGGCCAAAATAAAGCTGCTTCGGGTCACTTTGGAGGTATTCTGTTTAAAATTATGCATGCGTCCTAAGAGGCCGGAAGCCATGCCAAAGCTATGTTCCAGTCCTAAGGACTAGAGCGCAGCTTTGGCACAGCTTCTGGCCTCTTAAGATGTATGTGTCATTTAAACAGCATACCTCCAAAGTGACTTGAAGCAGCTTTATTTTGGCCTGTCTGTACAGGCCTGACATTTAACTACTGAATCACTAGGGACCTTCCTATGTCCTCTTCCATCACTCTAGAGTCAAGATGAAGAATATGTGGCTCTCCAGATGCCTGACTACTGCATATGGTGGCTGGGGCTGGCTGGAGACTGCATCCAGCATTTGGAATACAGTACATCCTGGCTGTAAATGTATTGTGTCTGCAGAAGGCCACTATTTTCATACATGGTGAATGTAAATAGCCATGCTAGTTGCACACTTGGTATTTCCCTGAATAATTAAAGCTACTGGCTAAATACGGGCTGCTGTGAAGAGGGTGAGGAAATATCAGTGCTCACCTGATTAGATTTCTTCCATCTTTCATGTATGATAGAGCCATCAGATGTTTCTAGTTACGTTGGTGACATGAACCCTTAAGGATCAGAGTGTCTTTCAGTATTAGTTGCCAATCAAGACAAAGCCATTACCTTCTCTTGCTCATAGGCAACCCAAAGGGTTCTGGTTGGCCATTTTGGTTAATGCTGGACCAAATAGATCTTTGAGCTGATCCAACAGGGTTTTTATGTTGTCTTTGGCCTGTTACAGACAGGCCAAAATAAAGCTGCTTCGAGTCACTTTGGAGGTATGGTATTTCAATTATGCATGCGTCCTAAGAGTCCAAAAGCCGCACCAAAGCCATGCTCCAGTCCTAAGGACTGGAGTGCAGCTTTGGTACAGCTTCCAGACTCTTAGGACTCATGTATCATTGAAATACCATACCTCCAAAGTGACTCGAAGCAGCTTTATTTTGGCCTGTCTGTAACAGGCCTTAGAGTCCATTTCAAGTATTCCTTTTTCCCCAAGTTCTTCGTTGTCCATCAGGGGTGTTTATGAACAGTGACTATCTGGCTGCTGATTGCCTCTGCCCATGTATATTATTTTATTATTTATTAGAATACTTATACCCTGCCCTTTAGCCCTAAAGGCTATCAGAGCAGCTTCCAATTATTATTTTTAATTAGATGGTTATAGCTACAATGGGATCAAAATGAGAATTTTACTGCCAAATAAGAATTTTGCCCTCCTTCACGCAATTCATCCCTGGAACGCTAGTATTACAGTAGCTTAAAACTTGAGCATTTAGAAGTACAGTGTAGGCATCCAAAGAAAAGGAGCAGACAAAGGCCTGGTACACATCGCGAGGATGTGACGTCCTGGCAGCGACAGTAGGGCTCGGGAGCACACACCAACTGCATGCTTCCAAGCCCAACTGCATTTGGCCGGCACCATTACTGAGCGGCACTGCCCACATGGGGGCTATATGGATGACGTGCGGGTGTCTGAGCACCCACACGTCTCCAACAGGAAGCAGTGTCATAAGGGCTGCTTTGCAACCCTTAGGATGGCGCAAAGAAGAAGCCACTCTAGGTGGCTTCTTTTTTACTGCGCAGCTGCAGCGTCCAGTTTGGGTGCTGCAGTACAGCTATGCGATACAAAGGGCCAGCGTTTCCATGCTGGTCTGTACTGCACCAAAGTTCCCAAGGGAATGTGAACACAGAACATAAATGATTTTCAGTGTTCCACTATCTGCAATGCAAAAAATTTGGGGATTGAAGGAGAATTTTATTGGAAGGCAGAATTCTTATGGGGGGGGGGTGATGTTCTCATTTTATGTCTCCTTGCCAGCTGTGGCCATCTTATTTTCACTTTCTTCTAAATTGGTAAAGTGTTGGAGGCGTCTGACTGTGAAGTGCTTCCTCAGTACTGTCAAAGAAGATCTCTGATTTGGATTGCACAGGAATAATGTCTGCTGAGGCTGAGAGTTCCAGAAGGCCATTTAATCATTTTAGTTTATTTCAGATGCAGCAAAGAACATTGCTTCAAATTGGGACAGTATGACACAAGACTCGAAAAGCAGAATTTTAACAGGATAAAAACATGTTTGGATGGTATTTATCACACAGCATCATGTCTGTCCTGCTGCTGCCTTGCATTCCATTCATTACTGTAGTGCACCTTTTCATTGATGGGTAAAACTCATCAATAGGCTCCCAGTCTTGCTGCTATTCCATTACTCCCGTCATGCATTGGGTTCCTTCCACTGCACTTCTGTCTTTCAGGCATTCACATGGTGTGAGTGGATGTGATTCTGCTCCTCTCCCCCTCCACCTCACAGTGATCATGGCCACCAGCAGCTTCTTGAAGCCAGCTGCTATGTGCACATTCACAAGACAGCCAGCTTTGGAAGGCGATTGGCAGACCCAATTGCTCATTTCCCCATTCCTCCGAGAAGGCAGCATTTGCCAGTGCAGAAAACAGATTACGTAGCCATGGATTGCTGAGGCAGTTGAATCTCATTGTGGGAGACAGGTGGAATATGAATCCTTTAAATAAATAAATAAATAAATAAATAAATAAATAAAGAAATAAAGAAATAAAGAAAGAAAGACACTGTAGTGGAGAAAAGTGTGACAACCCATTTTATTATTGTTATTGTTATTATTAGTATTATTTATTAAGGAGGTCATAATTGCTAATTTTTAAGGTGAAACAATTCTCTTTGTATCTTTCTCAAGCTGCATAAGGCCAGTGGACTTTCTAGGAATAAGAGGTTTTTGTGGATTGGGTACTTGCTACTGGTTTTAATGCTTAAACATTCTAGGTTCTCCAAAGACATAATGTCTTCAGATGAAACATTAACTCCAGAACTAAAGGAAGAGGAGAAAAATGCTTTTGCCTTCCCAATGCCACCTCTTCACCTCAATTTTTCCAAGTCTGCCCCCCTTACAGAAGTATATTCCTCTCTCTCTTGCAATGATATAACTGCTTTCTGAAGGGAAGCTAGTTCATCTTCATCTGGCCTGTTATGGTGTCCATGTCACCCCTGGCCATATTTGGTGATACAGTTCAGCATGTTGGATATCTTCTTCAAACTTTAGATTAAAGCTTGCAGTAGATTCATCATCTTCATTGACATCACAGGCATGGGCAGCTTCTACTGTTTTTGTCCCTATTGCAGTATTGTTCCACGGTACAACACTATAATTTCTGTTTATGACTGTACATATTAACTTATATCGAGATGGGCAAGCTGACTGTATGGCTGCATGCAGACCCCCAGGGATATGTCTGTGGCCCTCAACACTTCCACAATCCATAGACTGACTTTTTTCTTTTTTGTTTCTCAGTAATCTTTGTGGATCCCAGAGGGTCCTGTGGTATAATAGTGGCTTAGACACCTGCCACAGTTGCCCACCACTGTCTTATATAGAAGAAAAGAAAGCGCTGTAATCCATTGATGTGGGGTGAAAATTGTTTTCTACTCCTCGTGATCCTTAGTCATTGTTGATTTTTGCTCCTGTATATTGGTGACTAGCACATGATCGGATGTGGAGAACGTATACACTAGACGTCTATGTAGTCCTGGGCTTTCAGATTGTTCAGATTGTTAAAAGCTTTGTGCATGGGGGAATGGCAAAACTAGCTTTCCTCTTTTGCACTGATATGGGCAACCCTTGATTATGTGTAGTAAAATATTCCATATTGCTATTTCATCCTGGATTGAATATTGGGCATCATTTTGTCTTTCTGGGAATGTCCTGTAGAATGGGACTGTCAAAAATGTAGAAAATGGTGACTGTCAGTTGTTCAGAGCTTCAAAGCATGTCCAGTAAGTCTTGATTTCCCACCTTCAAAGTCCCCAAACTGTCTCTCTGCCACTGAGATTAAGACTGAAAGGGGAGATTGGAATTTCATCCCAGTTTCACAACTCTTCAGGTATCTGGGAGCTCTTGTGAAGCCTCAAAGGAAAGGAAGCATATGCATCTTCATCTCATGCCCAAATCTTTCATTCTCTGACTTGAAGGTACTTCTTGCATTCAGATAAACATAAATAGTAAGTTCTGTGGGATCCATGCTTTATCACAGTCCTGAATTACCAAGGACATTCTACTCAAATTCAATTGAACATAAGTCAAAGAAGCTCTACCTCTGCATATGGGAATGAAGGAGCAAACAGGGCATACATGTGGTCACTAGGGAAACAGCCAATATATGCAGCCCCATCCCTGTCTCTATTCCAGCCTTCACACATTCTTCAGACTCCATGTAGATTGTTACTGCCTATGGACCAAACCAGATACTGTATCATATATACAAAAATATAAACATTTCTCTGGTTTTCCTGAAAAACTGTTTGGAGAGGTTGTAGTCAGGAACAAAAGCATGGTGGGACAGACAGATGTAATGTCCACTTTGGCACCAAGTATCTGTCATCTTAGTCTGTATACACTGTGTTTCCTTTCCACTGCTTTTTGCATTTAGTTACGCCAGTGCTAAGGAAACCACTGCTGTTTAATGGAAGACTTGAAATATTAGGAAAGAGCCTTGAAATATTGATGTGTTTGTGGAATAAAAACAGCTTGCTACTTCTGGGCAGCTTTATTCCCGTTACTCTGGGGGAAACACAGCAGATGTGTGAAGAGAGAGAGAAAGGAGTATGTAATTGGAAAAACATACATTAGATTAAGCGATAATACTGGTAGTCACCTCCATCCCGACATCGTGCTGAGAGCAAAGCTGGCTGACCAACTCCTGATAACATTTTTATTACTATTTCTGTGTTTATTCTGTAGCCTCAGACCATAAGGCAGACTCTCCAGAGGACACTGCAGCATTATGAGCATCAAGTTATTGGGTAAGTAGACCTATTTTCTCCAAAACCAGAAAGTGTGGATAGGTGAGCAAATGGCTGGCAATACAAAGCAACTGAGAGCTGCAAAAATAATTCATTCTGGCAGAGCTAGACAACCTGCTGTCCTTCACATATGTTGGCTACATCATCTGTAACCCTAAGCTAGAATAAGAATAGTTAGGCAGTCTAGGAGTCCAAAACATCTCAATGGCGCCAGTTTGCTTATGCCTTTCTTATATCACTCCAAGGCACAACCTAGTTGGAAAATTATATTGGGCTCTCCACTGTGTCCCATCAATATGCTGTGGGAGGACACAGGAGGCATGAGTGGTACTAACGTTGCTGTTGTTCAGGCACCATGAGCTAACATGGTTGTGCAACAACTTTTGGAGCCCACTTGATTTTTCTAAAACTCACATGTACATGGTTTTAATTTGTTTTTATCTAGTTAAACTCTTTTAAGTTGTTTTATTAATGGTTACATTTTTAATATGTTCTTAACTTTTAAAATCATTTTAATATTTATACTGCTTACATATGTGATAGAGGTTTTATTGTATGCCACCTTGAGATTTCTGGCTAGAGGGTGAGATAGAAATATTTTGCAAAATAATAATAAATTAATTAAATAATGCTGGTGAGTGCTGCAAAGCATTCATAGAATCATAGACTCATAGAGGTAGAAGAGAGACCAGTAGGGCCATTCCAGCCCAACTACCTGCCATGCAGGAACTCACAGTCAAAGCATCCCTGACAGAGGCCATCCAGCCTCTGCTCAAAAAGCTCCAAATAAGGAGACTCCACCACTCTCTGAGGCAAAATATTTGTTCAGAGGGAGGGTTGCCTTTGCTTTTCTCTGAGGCTGAGCAAGTTTAACCTGCAAAAAGTCACCCACTGGGTTTGCCTTAGGGATACCAGAAGTTGGAAATGTCTTGAAATCACAAAACAGCAACATTCTGCATAGTTTTTGCTCTTTGTTTTGTTCATTAGCCAAAACAAAGCAATATATGTTCAAAGTAGAAATATCACCAGACCTCTCCTTCTTGTGGTGCAGTGGTTAAATGCCTGTACTGCAGCCAAACCACAAAGTTGTGAGTTCAATGCCAGCCAGGGGTTCAGGGTCAACTCAGCCTCGCATCCTTCTGAAGTCGGTAAAATGAGTACCCCAACTTGTTCGGGGCAGTTAGCTTACACATTGTAAACTGTTTAGGGAGTGCTTAAGTGACTGATAAGCGTATGGAAATGTATTTGCTATTGCTATTGCTTCTGAGTGGAAATATAATTGTCAGTCTCAACTAAAATAGACTCAGTGGGTCAGTGGAACTTGTACAAGTATTGCCCCAAAAAGTTGTTGTTTCAAGGGACCTGCCTCTAGTTGGGATTAACAGTTGGATTTACATTTTAGACTCAAAAGTGTGCATTTTAGTAAACTTAAAATTGACAGGGAGATTACAGTCAGAAGAGGAAAGAATTAGGTGATATGGCAGGGGAGGAGAGTTTTATGATTAGGAAGGAGAGGGTATTTGAAACTTTATAAGGAGTACATTTGGATTGGCTCAAAGATAACTTGAGCTAGTTTTCTTGTTTTTCAAAGCTAACCTATCAAAAATTATGACAGTTTACCAATCATTGCTGAAAAGAATTGCTGCTACCTGCAACCAGCAGTATGTATGAAGAAAAGAAGAAATGATTGCATTTGGCCCTTAGTTTCAGCTTCATATTTTTATTGTTTGAAGGCTGTATTAGGTAACATTTATGTAGGGTGATGCATTTTATTGCATTGTAATCTTTTTAAAAAAGTTTTTGGATAATGTTTGTTAATGTTCTACAGCCCTTCAATACTTGGAAAGTTGGTCAGTTAATAAAGAAATAACTATAAAGATTTAAAAAATAATATATCTAATTCATTCTAGGAATAGAATTATCATTTCGTTAAAAACAACAAGAACAACAACCCCACAATAATTTCTTTACTTGGCTTCAGGATTCTGATATTTTTAGCACTAAGTAGATGCAGTCCTGTGACCTCCATGTAGAATGAATCATGTAATGGTTTATTTATTAATGGGTCAGTTCCTTTTGTTACTGTAGCAGTGATTTCAGACCTTAGCATGACTGCGTTTCTATTGTGTTACATGCATATTACCTAGTTCTCACTGAAGAGAGTGTGCAGTCTCAGTTTTGCTTCTTATTTTGCTCTGCTAATACTTATATAGAAGAATAACATTTGATTGCATTGTGAAACACAAAGAAAATGGTCGTGACAGGTGATTGAAACAAATGGAAGAGTGAAAAGGAATATCCCATGTGTTCATTTTCATTGGTGTTCCTCATTTCCTACAAATACTCTGTGTTCATAGCAGTTCATAGAATAGGCAATTCAAAGACATAATCATATTTGCAATTTACTTATCTGTTTATTTTTTATTGTGTCTTTCTCCCAACACATAATTCATGTCACTACTATTTTAAAAATTCTGCTGCTTTTGTTTATTTAAAACACTGACAAAAGTTTAATAAGCATGAAATAGGCCAGTAGGACAATTAACAACAATGATTATTATTGTTATTATTAATAATAACATCCTGCTATTCTCTCCAAATTGGGACTCAAAGTGGCCCACAATTTAAAAGAACAATATATTTAAATACTTACCAAAACTGAACATTAAAATAAGATCAAACTATTACAGTATTAAAACAAATCACACAATAAAAGAATAAAATGCAATTTTAAAAAATATAAGGTTCAGTTAAAGCAATATAGCACTTTCTGTTTTAAAAATCACCTGTTTTAAAAGCCTGTCTGAATAAAAAGGTTTTAGCCTGCAACATGAGCTGCAGTATGCTAAAAACTCCTCCGTGGGAAGGTATCTTCATTACAAGAAATAAGGCTAAATGTTGCACAAACACTTTCACACATTATGAAACTGTCAGGGTCAGCCCAAGGTATTTTACTGCCTGAGGTGGAGCAACAAATGATGAATGTGAAGAAAGAGCTTGGAAAAGTTACTTCTTAGACTCATGTTCCCAGATTTCTCCATCCAACATGACAATCACTGACCTACAGGCTTCTGAGGGCCATAGTCCCCAAAAATAATTTTTCCAAGTTGGAAACTCAGTACCTCAGTTCAGCCAAATTATTTTGGTACATGAGGCAGAAAATCCCACTAGTATCTCTCTTACTTCCATATACTAGGAGTGCAACAATTGCAAAGTAAATAATTAACAATATGCTGCCCTTTCATGACCCATCAAATCTTCTGCCGGACTCATGGTAGGCTGGTACTGCCTAAGGCCTAGTGATATTTACAGCGCTATAGAAATAAAGTTTAATAATAATAATAATAATAATAATAATAATAATGTCACTCTGAAAGTTTTTATAAGTACATTTGCAGAACAAAAATGCTATTATTGGTAACATGTTAATCCTGTAGGTATTCATATAAAATAATTTTAGCTATTCTTGCTATCTGATGGCACTTGTGGGCAGTGTGTCATATGATATATTAAAATACCTTATGCTGAATCTCTACCCAGAATTGTTCATTTTGGTTCATTCCAACTTTCTATCATCAGGTAAGGGGTCTATCCCTATCACTTGCTTTGAATTAAACTAGACATAATGGAGATTGAACCTGATACTACACTTCCCAGAATCCCACACTGTGTTGTGGCTTCTACATTAAGACCTAAATAAAAGTTTAAACAGCAGTTGGATCTGGAGTGTAGGTCCTCATTTGATGCCGCTCTTTGTTCAACTTTTAAAGCAGCTGTGGGTAGCTTTTGGCTTTCCAGATGAGAACTTGGAGAAGCTGCTATTCAAAATATGTTGGCTAAACTGGTTGAAATATTGTATTATTATTATTATTAACCTTTATTTATGAAGCGCTGTAAATTTACACAGCGCTGTACATACAATCTTTTAGTTCGACGATTCCCTGCCCTGGACTCCCACAAAGTAACTTTTCCAAGCTCTGATAGGAATGTTGGACTGAAACTCCCATCATCTCTGGCTAAGTCTAATCAAATTCTGAGGGATGATGTATGTTGCAGGCCAAAAATACCCAGAGGGTCACAAGTGGCCAAAAGCTACCCACATCTGCTTTAAAAGTTGAACAAACAGCTGCATCGAATGAGGAGCTATACTCCTGATCCAACTGCTGAGTTTTACCACTTGAACTTCTGTGAGTAATGATAACTGTTTTTGCTTGGTTTTCTAGTAACATCTTCTGGATTCCAGATTGTTATTCTAGTTGTCCTTCTGGGCCAAGGGAGAGAATCTGTTGTCTATCCAGATGTTACTGAGCTGCAGCAGCCAGCATTCCTCACAATTGTCTGTGCTAGTTAAGGCTGTTGGGAGTGCAGTCCCACAACATCTGGAGGGTCATAGGATTCCTACTGCTGCTCTGGGCTACTGTTACCATATATAAGGAGTTTAGATATGTCATCTTCCAGGGCCACGTTGGTTAAGTAACACTGGCAAATGGCACATGTGTGTCAGATTGTGCCCTTGACTTTTCTGTAATCACTCAGACACCCAGGCAATTGTGGCATACTGTTCGTGTCAAGCCAGAAGTATGTGTTTAAAATTCATTGCAGGCTTCTGAAACTCTGAGCTTTCGGGATTTGTCCTTATGTGTTCCCTAACCTTTGCGTCAAGTCTAGCTCTGAATATTTTCTCTGGTGTTGATAGTGCTGGCATGTCTGGAGAGCTGCCGAGGGGAGAGTGGGAAAGGCAGCCTCTGTTTGGGGATTCACCTATGCATCCTTGCACAGAGCTGAATGTGGAATGTGGATCAGATGTGGATGAAAGGGCACAGAAACCTTCTGATAAAGGAACTGCTCTTTTTAAAAAGTATAGATACCTAGACCTTGAAGTCTGGAGAAATTCTCTCAGTAACTCTCTGTTGCATTACCTCCAGCATGCTCTTTATTCTCTTCTCCCCTCTCATTCCCTCTCTACTCCTTCTCCTTAGAATTACAGAAAGCATAGAAAAAATTCCAAGGGCCATCTTGTCCATCTGCCTGACAGAGCACAAACCCACAGCTAAAGCACTCCTCATAGATCACCATCTAACCACTGCCTTCTGACAGAGTCTGTTCCACTGTGGAAGAGCTCTCACCCTTAGGGAATTCTTAGGGAATTCTTTCTTTCTTCTAATTTCAGTCCATTGGTTCAGGCCCTGTCCTTTGGAGTAACAGGTATTGCATTTCCATTGCATATCACACTCATTCCCCCATGTGCTTATAAATGTATTTCTATTGAGGCTACATTCCATGCATCTGAAGAATTAGGCTGTAGTCCATAAAAGCTAATGCTTATCCTGAAGTAAATTAGCTGGTCTTAAAGGTGCAGCATGACTCCTTTTTCCGTCCAGCCCTCTTTTTATAGTGAAAGAGTCTAACATGGTTATCAGCTTGACAAAGTTTTTCTGTTTGTTTATTTATTTCATTTATAACCCTCCTTTCCTCTGACATAGAACTCAAGGCAGCTTACAACATAAATACTTAGTTTTTCAAAAGTCATTCAAAAACTTACTTTTAGTTACTTAAATATCTGTGTAGTACAAGCATATTCTTCTTCCATACATTGTTACTTCAAGACCACAAAGCATAGAATAAGCCAGTACTTGACTGAAGTGATATTCCTTCCTCCATTTAATGATGCCATTCTCTTGTAACTAGACAAGCAACAAAAAGTTGCTTTTATACTGCAAAAAATTAATGTTAATAATATAATGATAAATTGTATTTGTAATGTAACATGGTTGTACAGTATCTTTATTACCAGGGAAATTACTAGTACAATGGGCCCTTGTTATCTGCTGGGGTTTGGTTCCAAGACCCTCTGTGGATAATGCTTAAGTCCCATTAAATACAATGGCATAATAAAATAGTGTTCCTTATATAAAATGGAAAATCAAGTTTGCTGTTTGGAATTTATGCTTTTTTGGAATATTTTCAAGCCGTGGATACTTGAATCCATGGATAAAATATCCGTGGATAAGGAGGGCCGACTGTAACTAGTTAGTTGTAGCTACTTATATCAGAGCTCTGGTTTGTATCTGAGAAGGAAACAACTCCTCAGCCATTTTGTGTTTTGTTAAAGGCCTTGTCTGCATGGGCCAAAAGACCAATTTCCCCTCCCATTCTGGATAAAACATCAATTCTGGTGTGAGCAGTCTGGCCTAGCACATTCCACAGTAGAGGAGGATATGATTAGCCCAGAGAACTGGGGTATAACTGAGGAATAACACACTTAGCACAGTTTAAAATAAGTGACCTGTTTCTCTGAATGTTCCAGGAAGATCCAGAGCCCTCCATTCCTGCACCGCAATGGCTGTCAGCACAGCCATTCCACTGCACCACTTGCAACATCCCTTGCCACCAATGATCACTCACTTCTGAGGTCAGAGAAAGAGGTCTTGTAATGCTGGACATCTTGTTCTGACCTCAGAATGAGTGATCGGTGGTGGTGATGGTGAGTGCAACAAGCAGCCCAGCAGGATGTCTATGCAAACAGCCATAGTGACACAGGGATGGAAGGCTCCAGATCTTTCTGGAAGATATGGAGCAACAGGTAATTTATTTTGAACCATGTTAAGTATGTTTTACCCTGGTTATACCCCAATTACCTGGACTAAACATATCCAGATCCACTTGACTATGTGCCTCTGGACACAATCCAGTTTTTCACTGCCTGTCTTAAAATGTAGTACCCAGAACTGGACATAGTACTCCAAATGAGGCCTTATTAGCAGAGAGTATATTAGAACAGTTACCAATCATGATGTGGACACTGTTTCCCTAAGTGGAAGTGAAGATTGTATCCACTTTTAAAATAGCTGCTTCATGCTGCTGGTACATGTTGACTAGATACAGATGCCTAGATCCTCTGTACAGATCTAAGACAGGTCTTCCTCATCCTGTACCTAGGTCTAATTTTTTGTACCTAGGAAGAGGACTTTACACGTTTCTCTGTTGAATTTCCTCTTCTTAGTTTTAGCCAAACATTACAACCTATCGAGATAACTTTTAATTTTGATTCTTTCTGTATTCTACTCAACCTGGCATCTTTCCGAGATTGCTAAAATGAGTACCCAGCTTATTAGAGGCAATTAGCTTACAGTTGTAAAGTGCTTAGAGCAGTGGTTCTCAACCTTCCTAATGCCACAACCCTTTATTATAGTTCCTCATGTTGTGGTGACCCCCACCCATAAAATTATTTTCATTGCTATATGCAAATATGTGTTTTCTGATGGTCTTAGGCGACCCCTATGAAAGGGTTGTTCAACACCCAAAGGGGTCCCGACCCACAGGTTGGGAACCACTGGCTTAGAGACTGCTAAATGTGGTATGAAGTAGTATATAAATAAAGCTGCTATTGCTAATTGCTATTGCTGTTGTTTATCACCTTTTAAAAAGTAACCATCTTTTTTTTGGGGGGGGGTGGATCTAATCTGTCCCCTTCTAGATCCAGCAAAGACAATGAGTCCTTTTGTTCTGTTTAGGATCCATCATGAATCTTCCTTACAAGCTGCAGCTATTTTGCTGTAGCCATCTTTGATTATATGTCTTTTCTTCCCTCTCCTCTACACATCTCTTTAAATTCTCAACTTGTTGGAGATCTCTCTATGCAGTCACACTGGCCGCTTTAGATGTCTTTCATTTTTTCTTTTCATTGTTGTTGCTGCCCCCCCCCCCCCCGAGTCACCCTTGACTCATGGTGAACCTGTGGATGAGACATCTCCATGCCCCCCATCCTCCACTGCTCTGCTTAGGTCTTGCAGTTTCAGGCCTGTGACCTCCCTGATTGAATCTTCCCATCACTTTCACCTCATCAATTAATCCTTCTCTGTTGACCACACTATAACAGCATATAACCTTGTTCTTCTTCTAGCTTCTGCAGGATGTAGTTGTCAGCAAGATATGTCAAAAAAATTAGCAACTGTTCATTTTCCAGCAGAGATAGACTTCTACCAGATGCCAGGATAGCCACAAGGAGTCTATACAGTGGATCCTTGTTATACGCTGGGGTTTGGTTCCAAGATCCCCCATGTATAACAAAATCCGTGTATGCTCAAGTCCCATTAAGTATAATGACATAGCAAAATGGTGTCCCTAATAAAAAATGGAACATCAAGGTAAATTTATACTTTTTTGGAACATTTTCAAACCGTGTATGTTTAAATCCGTTTATAAAAAATCAGTGTATAAGAAGGGCCGACTGTATCTTGCTTCTTTGACGGTGTCACTGTCAGTTCCAGGAAAGTGCTGAAAACAAGAGTTTTCTTGTTTCTTCTGTTTCCTACCTAGAGTTGCATAAATCTTTGGTGCTCCATTCAAGATTTGGCTTGGCTACCTGCATCAGTAGTCCTCACATGGATTAGCTAGAGCAGCTAGTAGTCATTGGATTTGATGAATTGTGGCAGCCTTTCAGTTGTAGTAAGTCCTCTGTAACCATGGACTACAGATCAGTGGATTCAACCAACCATGGATTCAAAAGTACCAAATGAATGAGTTACAAGGCTGGAGAGAGACACGAGGCATGAGGCTGGAGAGAGGTATCTGGTTGGAGAGAGACTAAGGATCTGTGAAACGGTGGTAATCCTGGTGTAGGGGTTGGTACATATTCATGCCTTCCACCATTTCACAGATCCTCAGTCTCTCTCCAACCTGTCATCTTTCTGTTACATAAGGGACTTAATCATCCACAGAATTCAGTATCCACAGGGAATCTTGGAGCCAATCCCTCATGGGTATGGGGGGGACAACTGTACAACTTGAGTACAGGCTCTAGAAAGGCAACACACCACCTGAAATGAGGGATTTGTAATCACTGCCAAATATCTCTTTGGGGGATATTAGATTCCTTCTTTCAGAAGGGTCTGAATATCTTCCCTGATGTTCTACAGAGTTTGGATAATATTTGCCTTCTAGTCAACTCACAGTCCTTCTGTGGAGACAGCATGATATCAGTTGTGGAGTTCCAGTACTATAAAATGCCCCCGATTCTGCTTGTGACACATGCTTACTGCATCCTCCATCTGGTGAACTTGTAGGTGCACATGCATTTTTACTCAAATACAAGTATATTGTCCTCTGTGATTAACTACATTTAAGAGATGTGAAACAATCCCTTATCCTTCTTCTCTTTCTCATTTAGCAGAGCTAAGAGCTCCCTTATAGGAATTAGAGACTTTTCCTATAGTGTTGCTCTGTTGAGTCCAGCAGTGGACTGAGGCGAAGACTGAGCTTACCATTAGACAGAGGGAGGCAATGACCTTAGGCAGCAGATTGCAGGTGTTATTGGGAGTTACATAAATTGTTATTTTTGCTGCTGGAGATGAGGTGAAGTACTTGTAGGATTATCTGCCTTATGTAGCAGAATACTTTGGCTGGCTTTTGGATACTATGCTCCTTGACTTGGTGAGATGGTGTAGTAAAATAAACTGGGCTGTCTCTGACAGAGGCTTCACTCATAAGCCACAGTCTTTTATAGCCTTAGTCTTAGGTGACCGAAAAGGCAAACTAACAAGCCTCCAGCCACAGCAGTATTCTCAAACATCTGGCCATTTAGAAACTGTAAAAGAAGAATAAAATACAGTTTTAAATTTTAAAAGCCATGGACATCAAAACAGAGCAGCTAAGCAAAGAGAAATAAAAACCCAGTGCCTCAAACAAGCTACATAGGTAGCATGCACCTTGTTTTGAAAGAGAATTGGCACCATTTTTCACAGCCATCACAGCAGGATATTTAGGAACAGTCACAATAGGGACCCTAAGAGACCTCCAGACATGAGTGGGATGGCACATACAACATATTGACCAGCTCTTCTTTACACTACTGAAACTCATTTATCCTCCTCCTGTTAAACTAGGTTGGAGATCCTTTTTCATAGTTTCCTCATATTTTTTAACAATCAAGAGGCGTTTACTAATTTGGCTGCATCTCATTGCTTGCATCACCCAAAATGTGATTGTCATTTCTATATGTAAATGAAAAGAAAAATGCATTTCTGAAATCCTCTGCAACAGTCTGATAAAAACTTGTGAGTTTCCTGAATCCTGATAGCAGTTGAGCCGAGAGAGAGAGAGAGAGAGAGAGAGAGAGAGCAAAGATGACGGGGAGGGGGAGGAGAAGATGTAAAGAAGGCAAAAGGGGTCTTTCAGTTTGGTTTTTGGTAGTTCTTTTAAAGTTTGGACTTTAGTTTGGACTGAAACCCAGAATTTAATGGAAGCCACTAGCTGCCACTGATCAAAAAACCCTGGGATAACCTACTGGACAAACTGATAATTTCCTCCCCTAACATTTGCTTCTGGATCTTCAAACAGTTATCAGTTAGAAAGCAATAGGATTTGTTCTCTTATCCCAGGTCTGATAAATTTATATGTAACTCGTAATGACCAACTTTGTCAAAAAAGCTTTTTGGATGTCCAAGATTTGAGAATCACTATTTTGACACTTCCAGACAAACTCTGAGAGATTAATGTGTCAGAAGTCCCCTTGAAGTCATTCTAATTTTTCTTCAACAAAGCTATCTAGATATTTCATTCTGGATGCTATACCTGATCTTTGTCTTGCTGTCATACAGCTGTTTTATGTTTCTTTCTAGTTACAGAGATGCTGAAAAGAACTTCCACAATATCTCTAACCGATGCTCCTATGCAGACCACTCTGGCAATGACGAAACTGAAGATGTCTCAGGAATTCTCCAGTGTACAGCAAACATACTCGGTACTGTGTACATTTGTGCCATGTCCTCTTATTTACCTGCAGGCATTTTCTAAACAGTCTTCCTTTTTGTTTTATTCATAAGGCCCATTCTACATTCTGTTGCTCACAATCAGTACCATCATGTGAGATAACATCTTATGTATGTACGAATTGTCTATTGGATCAGCCAAAAATGTCATTCTAGGCAAGCATTCTGTTTCCTTCAGTGGGTAGTTAGTGCATTTGGGAAGCAGCACTTGAAGACAGTAGCCATCCCCTGTCGTCATCCCCATTGTATCTAGATAAAGTGCTGCTTCACACTGAATATTTTACTCCACAGATAAAATCCAGTTTGATAGTGTGCTAAAAGATTATTTTCACAGCAAGCAAAGTCTGTTGTCAAGGGTGTTTCTGAATAAAGTGGTCTTGATGTGTCACCAGAGGGAAAGAACTTCTCCCAAGGCAAGAAGTTCCAAGGGATGGAAGTGGCCATTTGGAAAGCCATCACTTATATCTGCAGTAGACACACTTGTACTTCAAAAGGTGACAGGAGTGTAAGAACTGAGTCAGTGAATATTTCAAAGCCAATACAGGTGATAATGGGCTTTCTCATTTCCCATCTAGAAGCAAACATCCCCTTTTGCATAACCCTAACTTTTGTTGTACCTGTACTAGGATGATGCTCACTTCCATGGCAGACAGAGCATATATAAAAATGGTATGACTCAACTGAAGGCAGTGACCTCTGTTCCAATGTCTGCCTACATAAGAGCAAGTAGGAGCAGGTCCCAATAGACTGCATATTTCCTGCTCATCAGTTTCTCTAAGGAAAGAAAATCCTGGCGGACTGCACCATCAGTGCTTTTCCAGGAATTTAAAAGTAACAAGAACAAGTTTTCATTTTGATTTGTGATTCTCACACTTTATAGTGTGTCAAAAGCTGTGTGAGGAGTCTGTCAGTGTTTACAAATATCATGGAAGACCCCTTTCCTTTTGTGTGTGCATTTTTAGCAAGTGCATGTATTACCAAATAAGCAGGGTTGTTCTTCCCTTTCCCCGCAGTCCTATTCCAATAGAAACAGAAGATTTCTGTAAGCAACATGACATGTTGGTGCCTTAGCAACTGGCATATACTGTTTCATAGGTTGAATATGGCTATTTTGCTTGGAGATAGAATGCAGACAACTATGATACTGGCTGGAAAAGATTAACTGGACTGGGTAGTTCAACTAATAGAAGAAGTCTTCTACAAAAAAAATTGTCAGTCATTGAAAAGGAAAGGTCCCAACAAGTGGCCACTTGTAGTTTTCACATTAGTGGGAATTGTGTGTGAGTGGTGAATCTGCTATGGCCTTTAGTCCAAACTTTACTGGTGCTATTCAAGCTGCTGAACTCTATCCCTATCTCAAACTGCACCTTTAAAGTTTGGTCTAAAACCCAGAGTAGATTCACAGCCCCACTGACATTGGAGCAATCAACCTCTACTGTTTTCAAGCAAGAGCCTCTGAATTTCTGGAGCTCTGTTTCTGTTGCTTGCAGTGGGAGCCAGGCTCCAGAGTAGGCTCTGGATCACAATTTTATTTTTTCTTTTAATTTTTTTTAAATTTTTCCAGTTGAAAACCAAAAACAAACAGTAAAACAATATCCACCTAAACAAGATACACAACAATATACAATAAACAAAACAGAAACAAGCAAGCCAAAATTACACCAAACCTTATCCTTACCCTCATCACCCATTTAAAATGAGTTCCCACTCTTCACTGAGTGCCGTAAATCAATTTATAATTACTGTTCTTCCTCTCTAAATTGCACCTACCATAATAACTATCTTTCCTTATAGTACAAATTATTTCCTTGTATTACAGTATTCAATACTGAAAAGATTTCCTTTTTATATATCAAACCCTACAGTTACAATGTTTCCCTTTTCCTTAGCTAGATAGTCTATAAAGGCTTGCCAGTTATTTAGAGATGGTCCAATATAGATGTAATAATGGGTTCCTTCAAATTTACAAACAATTTGTAAATCTATTCTCCCCCCCCCCCATTTACACAGAGACCTCCCCCACATTTATCTACTTCAGCCTGAGTTCCCTAGTAAATAATGGCTGCAAGTGGAGTGTCAAGCTGTAGTAACAGTTTAGTAAAATATTTATTGTGTATGACTATCAGCTGTTAGAAACAAGATCTGGATGAAAAACATTGTATCATAATAAAACATAGGTCAAATTAACATATCATCTACATATTTGGCTATGTTGGCATTCAGAGAGACTGTGCAAATATGTTTTACAGCCGCCACAAACTGATATGTAACATGAGGATCACATTCTGACTGATGCCAAGAATTCATCAAATACTTTGTATAACAAAATCAAAATCTACAAAACAGTGATACCTTTATGGGACCAACTAAAATGCACAAAATACATTATGAAAGCTTTCAGAGCTTCATTGGCTTCTTAAGAGGTTAAAATTCATACAGGAGAAGAAAAGTGACAATGTTAGAGTCAAGGGCCTACATTTTGTCTCAGATGTTACATCTGTTGTCAGTTAAGATGGCCTGGAGGGAACTCAGTGTAGGCAAAGACCATTCTCCTTGGCCATGTGGGACTAGGGACAGAAGGCAATAAAAGACAGGTAATAAAGTAACTTCCATTGAGTGTTCCATCGTATAATATGGAAGCCTGGATTGCATTAACCATACTTTATGGTTGAACACAAGTGATGTGTTCCCTTTAACATAGGGATGGGAATCATGCAGACCATAACCTTTTGGGGTGGGTGAGGGTTTCCCATGTTGCCCTTGCACCTTGTGCCCCTCCGACTCTGATGTATTTTTGGCCACAGATGCTCTTTTCAACTGAAAAAAATGCACATCTGGGGGCAGTTTCGTGGTTAAATGTTGGCATGGAGATTCCCAGAAATGACCACAATATAACCCCTGGCAATGGAAAAGGTGGCCACGTTGACACAGTACAGCTCACACAAAATCCCATGCAGGGATCAGAGGTGCTCATCCTTGCCTTAAAGGCTATAATCCTCTGGACATTAAATAGCACTATTTAATTCAGTAGCATTGAGAATAAAGCAGGGTTTGGAGTCAAAGGGCCCTCCAAATATTGCTGAGCTGTAAGCCCCAGCATTCTTCATTACTGACCATGCTGGCTAGAGTTGCTGGAAGCTGAAGTCCACTAGCATCTGAAGAACTACATGTTTCACACCCCTGCCATTCCTTGTGTCTTTTTTATTCCATTTAAAACTCACATTTCCTTGAAAACTGGGATCCAAGATGTCGTACAACAAAATTAAAAAGAAAAACTAGTCAGAATATGAACACAGTTGTCATATTAAAACCACTGAAACAAATTATAGTATATCATCACAGATCTGAATTAAAAGCCTTTTCCACAGCAACCATTCAGTTTCAACCCCCAACCTCCACTCCACACATTTGAATAAAAAGAGCTTTGTCTATCAGCAGAAGGACAATGGAGAGGGTCACAACTTAAATAACCCAAATGTCCCTTGGAATGGGGTTCCAAACCTGCTGTTTCCCCCTCTGCATATGAAACTTTTTAATTAGTGAAAACCAGGAAAATTCATAGGACGATGAGCCATCCAGATTATATAATGATTCTTGTAGCCCTGTGAGGATTCTACTGATATCATAGGGGCTGCTGAATATTTATATTATACAAAGTACCTAAATCATGTCCTTAGGAAATATATATTGCAGTAAAAAAAAATGAAGGACATAGTCTTTTACATTACTTCCTAAAAAAACCACAACCCACCCTTGGCTAAAGCAACTCTCTATTCCATTTAGATGAAAAGAAAATACTAGAGAAAAAAGACTGGGTTCTACATACTTCTTTCCTCCTTGGTATTCTCAGTCTAGACATAATCTGCAACAGTACCATGGCTTCTTGCTATACTGCATGTGAAAGTTATGCCTACTAGCCAAACAGGCAGTCTTTGAAAGGCTTAAACTAGAATCCTAGAGCCGATATTTTATTTTATTTTATTTTTATGCCACCTTTCTTCAAAAAGGGGACTGAAGTCGGCTCACAATATAAAAGCACATTTAACAACATGTTTTTAAAAGAATTGAAATAAACCAATTAAAACACTATGAAATTAAAATTTAAGGCATACAGAAGTTAATACAAAATCTAAAAATATAAAACAACTCCACACCCCCAAATAAAACCAGGCTTGCGTGATTTTAAAAAAACCTACCCGCATAGGAATGTTAAGAGACAATTTGCCTCTTATTTTATGTCAGGTTTGACCTACATACAATGATGTGATATTTCAGTCCTTCATACCAATGGCAGCAAACCTGCTCGCATCCTAGCATGCAGATGTACAAAGTGCTTCTGGCTAGTACTCGATATGAAAAGTTATTGGATCAGATTCAAGGCCAGCTCTGTCCTTAGGCAAAGTGAAATAGCTGCCTTGGGCAGCAAATTTTGGGTGCCCTTGGAGGACAGCAGAGAGATATTTAATTTAGCGTTATGGCAGTACTGAATTGCTGGGGAGAGATACTTGTAGGATTTCTTTTATGTCTTAGGAGCCAGTCTTGGGTATAGTGAGCCTTGGCATCAGAAGGAATAGGGCAGTGACACTATCCAGGCAGAATCATAGGTTGGAAGGGATCCCAGTGGTCATCTTGCCCAAATCCATGCCAGTGCCCTCGAATTAATAGTTTTAGAAATGTTATTATTTTAGAGAGGGAAAAAGAAATCTGCACCACATCACTATACAGTAAGTCCTTGGTATTTGCTGGGATTTGGTTTTAAGACCTTCTGTGAATATCAAAATCCATGGGTGTTCAAGTCCTATTGATGGTGTCTCTTATATAAAATGGCAAAATCAATGCTTGCTTTTTGGAATTTATATATATTTTTGACTGTTTTCAAGCTAGGGATGGTTGAATCAATGGATGAGGAATCTGCAGATATGGTGGGTCATCTGTATATATTAAGGATCAGGCCATTGAACTTCACTATGATTGATGTCCACCCAAAAGTCTTGGATTCCTTGACCTCAAGGCATTTTAAAGTAAAGGTTGTGTGTCCCAATGGATACTCAGTTCGGTCTTGTACATACAGTGGAGACAAAGAGACACCTATAATTTAATTAATGTACCAGGAACACTGATTCAGATTATACCATAAACAGTGACTAGTGGTAGGATACAATGTATCTAAATGTTATCAAATCTGTAGTTATTTCCAGTTTCTTCCCCCTCCCCATGTATGTGAATGTATGTAGCACAGAAGCTTTCACTCATGAACCACTTCAATGAAGAAATGGACATCTAGTAACAACTTCTTTAAAAATATCTTCTGCACTTCACAAACAATGGACTTTATCACACTAGGCTGTTCTCACAATAAAATTGCATTCTTCTCAAAATCACTGTACAGTTGGGACTGTTCTCTCCTTTATTGCACCTTCATAATTTTTCTGGCATTATAGCCTTCCTTCACACTAATACCTTATCACATGTAGCATTTGGCACTGCCCACCCAGTATTGCCCAGTGTGTGCCTAGTTTGGCACACATGCACACACACACACACACACACACCAACACCCCTCCCCCAAATAAATATAAATTAAAAGGACTGTTATCTTTTTTAAAAAATACCCCCTGGATGGTAAACTAATCAATAACAGATTAAAATGATTAATCTACTAGGAATTAATGTTGTCTGCTTGAATCAAAGCTCCTTTGTTCCTGATCACTGGCAAGCACAGTGTGAGAAACATCTAAAGCCAAAACACAGGCAGCCCAAAATTAGGATTAAAGCATAATTGATTTAATGCACTTCAAATGCTAGCACACCAAGGTGGGAAAGGAGGTCATTCACAGAGGTTCTGCATGGATGTATAGATACCTATGCCAGATGGTCTCAGCTGAGGTAACAATAGAAAGGGGGTGACATCATGTGAAAAGTTCCAACAAAAGACACTATTAACCAGGTGTTTTCTTCTTGTTGTTGTTAACTGCCCTTGAGTCAACCCCATGGCAACCCTATGGACAAGACACCTCCGTGACTCCCTATACCCCACTGCTCTGCTCAGTCCCTGAAACCTATGCCTGTGATTCCCCTGATTGAATCCATCCAACTTGCTTACAGTCTTTCCCTCCTCCTTCTCCCCTCTATCTTTCCTAGCATTATTTTTTTTTCTAGTGATCCATGTCCACTCATTATGTGGCCTGAGTTTGACAATCTTGGCTGCCAAGGAGAGTTCTGGCTTGGTGTTATTGCAATTTATTGCCCTGTGTGATAAACTCCAGTATTTCTGCGATGTTTTGCTGATTGAAAATGAATAATAGCCAAAGCCAGATGTGTTATTGTGTCACATAAAACAGAAATATCACAAGCACCTCTTGCCATTCATAGCAGTAAAAACAAAATAATAATAATAAAGTAAATAACCACTTGTTGCTCATACATGATTTCATGATACCTTTACCAAGACAATCACTTAACCCTGTAAAATAGTAGATCCAGTCCTATGTCTCTGAAATCTGTGGTTATACAACTCCTCCACCCACCTTTGTCTAGCCCTATTCCATGTGGTGCCACATCCTGCATCTTTTTATGAAATCATTACTTTAAAGTCAGTGATGTTTGACAGCCAAAGAGAGTGGATGGAAAATCTCCATGGAAATTGGTCTTTTGTAAAACCTTCCCAGCATCTCTTACCCCATTAGGGAAGAGGCTGCCTTGATCACCTGCAAATGTCAAAGATATTTTGACAAGTTATTTTTTTGGTGGTTCTTTGGAAACTCAGCTTTCGAATGAGTAGAAGTCTGCTGCTGCTGCTGCTGCTTCTGCTTAGCAGAGAAAAATCCTGGTCACCCTAAGAGAAAACTGTGACTGAAGGATAAAATCCTTAAAAGACCCTCCCCTCCCCCAGAAAGGGTTGGAGAAATGCAAATTATTAGCAATCATTTTAACACAGGCTGCTGTCCTCATACAGACACCTTCTAAGGTAACAGTTTACCCAAGCAAGTCAATATGTACTGCAGGTTGGCATTCTGTGTTCTCTTCTTTAATAATGTGAGTTCTTGGAATTGTGACCTTTTTGTTAATCAAAAAGCCCAGGCGTGTATGGAAGAGAGTTTGAAAAGGCCAAATATGAGCTTCTCAAACAAGTGGTATAATCTACAGGTACTGTTACCATTCTAATAGCTGCCTTGCTGGCATGTCTTTCAGGATAATTGTGCTTGTGGGTAGTGCTCACGAGTGGAGCTGGGTGGGGGATAAGGGCTTTTCCACCTAAGAATTCTACCCCTTCCATGAAATTTTCTATCATAGCAGAGTCAGACACTGAAAATAGTTCCAGTCTAGAACTCTTATATGTGCGTTATCATTCCCTTGATAATTTTGCTTGCCCCCTTTTCTTTGGATGCCTAAACTGTATTTTCTAAATGGTCAACTGAAGTTTTAGGTTATTTTAGTGCTAGAAATTTGGAGAAAAGAAGAAAATTTCATTGTTGTTAACTGCCATCAAGCTGACATTAACTTATGGTGGCCCTATGAAAGAGAGACATATAAGTCACCTTGTCATCAACAGTCCTGCTCAGGTCTTGCAAACTGTAATTTCATGGGGGAGCAGAATACTTGCTTGGGGGTAAAATCTCTTATTTCACCCTCTCACATTATCTTATCTACACCTTGGGAATCCCCCCTCCCCCCTCCCCCCCGAACAGTATTAGAGAACTAGTAGCTGGTGATGTGGGAGAAAGGCAAAGATATTTGGACTCCTTTCTGAGTCCCCTAGTGTGATTGATTCACAAGTGCAAGGGTTTGGAGAGCCAGTGTGGTGTATGACTTAGGAAACCAGAATTCAAATCCCCGCTCAGCCATGGAAGCTCACTGGGTGACCTTGAGCAGGTCACACTGTCAGTCTTGGAGGAAAGCAAAGGCAAGCCCCCTGAGAGCAAATACTTCCAAGGAAACCCCATGACACAGCCACCTTGGGGGTTCCCATAACTCAGAAATAACATGAAGGCAAACAACAATAATGACTGTTTCACATGCTCAAATGGTGCTTCCCCACTCAGGCTGCTGAGGATCCAGAGTCAGCCAAGTTATTTTGTCCCATGGGGCAGAAAATCCCATAAGTGCCTCTTCCCATCCCTGGCAGCAAAGTTAAAGTAAAAATGAAGTAAACATATTTTGCTATCCTTTTGTGATAACCAAACCTTGCTACCTGAAACATCTGCTTTTCTCTCCCTGATGGTAGGGCCAGCCCTGATGTTCATTGTATATTACAGACTTGAGATAAGCAGTTAATGTACCTGAGGAAAAACTATCTGACACTAAACCACATTATACTGTTACAGAACTGTTATTCCACTTTTACTGCTATGGCTGCCTCCTGTGGAATTCTGGAATTTGCAGGTTGGTGAGGCCTAAAGAATTCTCAGGTTGAGAATTCTAAATTTCCCTCCTTAAACTGCAAATCCCAAGATTCCACAGAGGCAGCCCACCATAGCAGTTAAAGTGGAATAACAGTGCTATAACAGTGTGATAAGGGCTGAAAGAAGTTGAGTGGAAGAAGTTCTGATATGGCAGCAGGAGGTAATAACAGATAACCTTGTGGGTTTAGACTAGGGAGTAGAGTAGGGAATTGTAACACTCCAGCCCAAGTTCCATTTGGAGAGTCTCCAAGATCTATGGGCTCCTGGCTATACTTAGAACCATATTCCTCAACAGTTTGCTATAATCCAGATTCCTCAGAAAGTAGGCACAGGCTTGCCAAACATTTCTTACAGACATAACAAGTTATAGTTGTCCCTCCACATTCGCTGGGGTTAGGGGTAAATGACCCCCCATGAATGTGGAAAAACCACAAATATATATATATATATAAAACACTTTTCTTTGTACCTGAGAGAATACCTCTCTCTGAAAATATAAGTCCTCAAGTACAACTCTGTGATCAATATCAGCCAGAAATTGACCATAGAATCATGTTGGAGAAGCTACAGATGTCTAGAGAAGTGCTTTCTCTAGGAATTTCTAGGTTCTTCAGCTCAACTCTGTGGTCAACATCCAGCAGAGTTGTGTTGGAGGACCTAGAGATTCCTAGAGAGAACATATTAATCAAATCCACAAATAATCAAATCTTCAAAAGTCAAAGCTGCAAATGTGGAAGGTCAACTGTAGTGCCTCTTTCCATTCCACCACATCCCCATCTTTCTTAGCACTGCTGTTATGCAACAGTGGTTCAGTACTGATGTGTACCTCTCCATTGGCATGCAGGCTTGAAGTTTGAAGAACTGCAAGAGAAATTTGGGGCAGAATTCTTCAATATCTGCTTTGATGAAAGTGAGCGGGTGCTCCGAGCAGTGGGTGGCACTTTGCAAGATTTCTTTAACGGCTTTGATGCTTTGCTGGAGCACATCAGGGCTTCAATTGGAAGGCAGGCCACTTTGGAATCATCTTCTTTCCTATGCAAAGAGCTCGCTGAAGGCAACCTTATGCTCCACTACTTCCACCCTCATCAAATTGTTGCTTTTGCCATGGTTGGTATGGTTAAGGCAGCGGCAAGGAAGATCTACCAACTTGAAGTGGAAGTGGAGCAGATTACAAATGATAAATTGTGTACAGAGGACTCAAACCCAGGCAACTGCAGCTGTCTCACTTTTATTATCAAAGAGCGTGAAAATGCAAATATCACAAAACCACTTCCACTGGGGACATCCCAGTCCCCTGCAGATCTGAGGATAAGCATCAACACTTTTTGCCGAGCTTTCCCCTTCCACCTGATGTTTGATCCCAGCATGCTGGTGCTGCAGCTAGGAGAAGGACTTAGGAAGCAGCTCAGGTGTGATGCTCACAAGATGCTGAAGTTCGAAGACTGCTTTGAAATTGTTTCTCCAAAGATTGGTGCCACATTTGAACGAGTCCTCCTGAGGCTGTCCACACCTTTTGTGATCCGGACCAAGCTAGAAGCATCTGGCTCTGAAAACAAAGATAAGGTAAGGCTCTTAGTTTTGACTCATAAAAAAGGGGCTCCACTGGTAGACTGGGGAGGTTCCAGCAAATGTAAGAATAATATATCTGTGAAATGGGGAAAGATTTCTGGGTGAGAGCTAAATTAGACAAATATGAGGCAATCCATTGTTGGAGTGGAGCTCCTTCATCAAATCAATCAGTCTGTCTGGGCTGGCTGAATCAGATTAGGGCTGTTATACTAGGAGAGAAGAGGGTTAATATATTTCTTGATCCAAATCTTCCTGCTACCACTGCATGGATGCTACTGTTCCTGGGGGGGGGGGGGACACACATCCAAGGTATTGCATACAGTGTAGATTGGAATCCCCTTCCAGCTTGGATCTGCTTGTCCCATAGCTGGCTTTACTTAAAACAAACAAAGAAAACATAAACAAACAAACATCCAGCCATGTAAAATCTTTATCATTTCCCTATATCATATCTGTTTCAGTTCTGCTTCATTCCAGAAATGGATTTGAAGCACATTTTAGTATCTTTTAAGTGTTAGAACTGGTTCAGCAGTCTTAACTGGTGCTTTCTGCTTTTAAGGACACGTGTGACTCCTGGGATAAGGTTGGGTCTAGTAGCACCTCCAAATGACAAACTTCGTCCTTTCGTAGAAGAGCAGCCCAATCCAAATGAAGCACAAGTGAATACTGACTAATAATATTTTTGTCTTGTCAGGATTTAAGCTTTAAACTTTGGTTTATTCACCCTTATCCAGTTTATTACTTATTCAAGACACTGATATAAAAAGTAAACCTGTAGGTTCACCTGTGTTTGAAAAGGAAAGAGAGAATGCATTAACTTCAACATAGTCATAACATCATACTTCCAAATCTTGAAAAACCTAATTCATAAATTAACAATTAATTGCAATTAGGTGCAGAAAAAGCCTAAAAATTGCTGTTTGGAAGAGAAGTACAAAGCTATAGATTGTTATATATTAGCTTTATCGTTTACTTTTCTGTGTTTTATCTGTAAGATATCTTTAAGAAAAAAGGTGTCCAAAAATGGATAGTAGTGATGGTAGCAATGGTTATTAAGAGGATGGGAATAGAGCCCTGTGTAGCATTACTGTAGCATTACAGTTGGATTTGAGGAATGGGACTATTATTATTATTATATTTATTTATATCCCACACTTTTCCCAAAAATGGGACTCAGGGAAGCTCACAAAATTAATGGTAGAATTAAAAACATACAAAAATAGTACATTAAAATAGAATTAGATTATGATAGTATTAAAATAAGTTATATATTAAAAGAATAAAGCACGATTAAAAATATAGAAATGTTAAAAATACTTTAAAACAATATAATGCCACACCACACTTTTAAAACTTTCTGTTTTAAAATCCTGCCTAAAAAGGTAGGTCTTAGCTTGCTGAAGGAAGGATAACAAGGAAGGAGGCATTCTGGCCTCCCTGGGAAAGGAGTTCCACAGTCTAAGGGCAGCCATAGAAAAGGCCCTCTCTCATGTCCCCACCAACTGTGCTTGTGATGTTCGTGGGACAGAGAGAAGGACCTCTCCCTAGGATCACAGAGCCCGGATTGGTTCATATATGGAAATACGGTCTGCCAAATAGCATGGACCTGGGCTATATAGGGCTTTATAGGACATAACCAGCACTTTGAATTGTGCCCAGAAACAAGCTGACAGCCAGTGGAGCTGTTTCAAGAGTGGCATTGTCTGGTCTCTGTAACCTGCCCCTGTTAACAGCCTGGCAGAAGCTGTTTGAACCAGCTGAAGTTTCTGAACACTCTTCAAAGGCAGCCCCACGTAGAGTGTGCTACAGTATTCCAAACAGAATATAATGAAGGCATCTACCACCAAGGCCAAATCCAGCATTTTAAGGAATGGGCACAGCTGGTGCATAAGTTTTAAATGTGCAAAAGCACTCCTGGTCACTGCAGTGACCTGGGCCTCCAGGTTCAGATCCGAGCCCAGGACTACCCCCAAACTGTGCACCTGCATCTTCAGGGGGGGGGTGTAACCCTATCTAACACAGGCTGGATCCCTATTCTATGATCTCCCTTCTGATTGACCAGGAGCATCTCTATCTTGTCTGGATTAAGTTTCAATTTGTTTGCCCTCATTCAGTCCGTTAGTGATACAAGACACTGGTTTAAGACCAGGACAGCCTCTTTGGAGGGGGAAAGGAGTAGTAGAGTTGAGTATCATCTGCATATTGATGGCACCTCACCCCCAAACCCCAGATGACCTCTCCCAGCGGTTTCATGTACATGTTAAATAGCACAGGGGACAATACAGAACCCTGAGGGCCAGAGTGTCAAGCAGGAGTCCCTCAGAACCACCTTCTGAGTTTGTCCCTCCAGGAAGGAATGGAGCCACCAAGTCCCATCCCAGCGAGGCTAGTGAAGCACCTTGTATTTTGATCCCCTTCTTGGTTGCTTGCTTCCAACATATCAGTCATAGCACAAAACCTGCTGAGAGTCCCAGGCGAATGAACAGGACTATACTGCCATTCTTCTTCTTCTTCTTCTTCTAGCAGAGGTCAGTCATCAGCCAGTGAAATTTGTTTTTGGTTCAAAACTAAACTGGGCACCAAAAACAAATCAAAATAATCTATGTCATCCTGAAGAAAAGTGGTACATAAAATAAATGTTAAAACTCCAAAAAAATTCTGGAATCTTTCAGCAACTTCCTTCCCTTGAAAGAATGTATTTGCAATGTTTGATACTGGGATTGCTCCCTGAGTTACACATTGGCTTGACCCAGTAATAAGAAAGGGAAGGAGACCTCCAACAGGACAAGAAAGAGCCATTGTGGCATGGATATTTAGTGTATAAAAAATGGAAAGAAAATAAGGAATTTAAAAATCATGTGATTAGAAAAGGACTATTAAAAATTTGGGAATATTATAGTAAAAGATTTTACAATAAGATTCCGAGGTGGACATCACCACAAGAAGCTCATTTTGGAAAATTTAGAAAAGTACAAGAGAAATGGATAACATATGAACATATTGTGGAAGAAGGGGGAAAAGCGGTATTAAAACTTAAATCTAGAGAAAAAATAGAACAACAGAATATAGAAATAGAATGGTTTGCATATAAACAATTAGAAGAAAGATTTAAGAAAGACATGAAGCAGGAAGGAATAGAGGAAAAAAACAATGAATTGGACATAATAATATTAGAAAAACAGAAAAAGAAAAAGATAACAAAATATTATAGGGAACTACTAAAAAGAGATTTGGAACAGGAAGTGGTTAAAGAAAACATGACAAAGTGGAGTCAAATAATACAACAAAATATATTCTTAGAAAACTGGGAATTGTCATGGAGGAAAACCTGTAAGTTCACCATGGCACAGAACCTGAAAGAAAATTATTTTAAAATGTTTTATTTTTGGTATTTGACACCGGTTAAGCTATCCAAAATGTACAAAAAGGTAAACAAAATGTGTTGGAAGTGTGGGAAAACAGAAGGAACGTTTTACCACATGTGGTGGGTCTGTAGCAAAGCAAAGCAGTTTTGGGGGAAAATATATGAAGCAATGAAAGAAATGTTGGAAAGGAATTTCCCAAAAAACCCAGAGTTATTTTTGTTAAATATGACAGGCGTGATAGGAAGAGAGACTGAAAGAACATATTGGAAAATTGTGTTATACATGGTGACAGCAGCAAGGTTGTTATACGCTCAAAAATGGAGATCTACACAGACCCCTACATTAAAAGAATGGACTAATAAATTGTTAGATATGAGAGATTCAGACAGATTGTCTAAAAGGTTAAAAGGAGAAAAAGAGGAAGAGGATAAGGATAAAGATGAATGGAACATAGTAATACGGTATGTGGAAAGAAGAAAAGAAAGTTAGTAAAAGGAAAATAAAGGAGAGAAATAAGAAAAGAAAAGGAAGATTAGGAATGTAAAGAGGTAAAGAGCGAAAGAAATGACTTGTATATAGATATATGTAAAGGAAGAATGATGATTGTAAAGGAAAATCGAAAGAGTAATATGTAATCTATAAAGGACTATATAGGTTGGAAGTACTAGGATGTGTACAGGGGGAAGGGGAGGGGAAGGGTAAGAGGGTGGGGGGTTTAAGGGGGGAAAGGGAGGGAAGGAAAAGGGAAGGTACAGACGATATGTATGATCTTTTATTGATGAATACTGAAAATAAGGATGTAAAGAAAAGAAAAACCAAATAAAAATAAAATTAAAAAAAAGGAAAAAAAAAGAAAGAGCCATTGTTTGGTTACAGTGTGGAGAGACTAGGCTTGAAATTGCTTGTTCAACAGTACACCAGCCCATACACACTGTGTTTTGTAAATATTTGCTCTTCAGTGCCTGGGGCTCTCTTTCATTTTAGTTTTTATGAATGGTGTTACAATTGCCTCTGTCTGTGGTCAGGAATATTTTCTTGGGGCTTTGGCTAATCCACCAGATGTGATCTTATCTGCAGAAATAATTTGCAATGCAGGTTCCAGTGCGGGATGCTTCTGCCATTAATTATCCAGGTCCCCCCCCCCCCCCATTCAGGCTTTTTATAGATTTTCCTGTCTTTATTGTAATAGTATTTTATCTGTTTAGCCACTGATTAATAAAATGTGTGCCTGCAAGTGTGTTTTAAAAATGTGAACCACTTTGGGATTTTTAAACTAAAAAGCAGTATGCAAATGCTGGAAATAAATACATAGAAGCAGAACTAGTCTTACTTCTTAATGCAACTATGATATCTAGACTGGATTAGTGAGTTCTCTCTGTGTGGAGTTGCTCTGAAATACAATTCAGAAATGACTCTTGGCTTAAAATGTTGGTCACTAGGGTTGCTTCTGCACTGCAGAAATAATGCAGTTTGACACTGCTTTAACTGCCCTGGCTCAGTGCTGTGGAATTCTGGAATCTGTAATTTTGTGATACATTTTGCCTTTATCTCCTCTGCCAGAGAGCTGAGAACAAACTACAAATCTCACAATTCCATAGCACTGAGCCATGGCAGTTAAAGCAGTATCAAATGCATTATTTCTACAGTGCAAATGCAGCCTAGGATGATGGTAGGAAGAACTGAATCAAATGATATCCAGGGCATATCCACTCTGCAGAAATAAAGTAGTATAATTATAATAAATAATTAAAAAAAATTATTTATATACCGCCCTTCTAAATAACCAGGGCGGTGTACAGCATTATAAAATACATACATATACAATACATTAAAAACAAATACATTAAAACATTCTAGCCAGCTTGCCACTGCTGACGGGGGGGGGGGGGGCTAAGTGGGGCCTGTAGTAGGGAATGCTGATTTAAACAAGAAGGTCTTCAGCCCCTTTTTGAATTGGGCTAGGGAGGTGGCCGAGCGGAGCTCAATGGGCAGAGAATTCCAGAGGGTCGGGGCCGAGATGGTAAAAGTCCTCCTCGATGTGGAGGCTAGTTTGGCTCCTGGGACCCTCAATAGGTGCTGCCCAGATGTTCTGAGAGTGCGGGGCGGATTGTATGGGGAGAGGCGGTCTTCAAGGTATCCTTGGCCCAAGCCATTTAGGGCTTTATAGGTGATAACCAACACCTTGTATTGCGCCCGGAAGCGAATAGGCAGCCAGTGCAAATCTTTCAGCACTGGTGTTATGTGGCTGGCTCTGGGTATGCCAGTAACCAACCTGGCTGCCATATTCTGCACTAATTGTAGTTTCCGGGTATGGTACAAGGGTTGCCCCATGTAGAGCGCATTTCAGAAGTCCAAACGAGAGGTTACCAGAGCATGTACTACAGTTTCAAGGTCCCTCTGGTCCAGGTAGGGACGCAGCTGGCGAATCAGCCGAAGCTGATAACAGGTGCTCCTGACCGTCGCATCCACCTGAGATGTAAGGTGGAGCGACGAATCAAGGAGCACCCCTAAACTGCGTACTGAGTCCTTCACAGGAAGCGTGATCCCGTTCAGGACAGGTGGAACCACCGCCATCCCCGGGCCGGGGGAACCTATCACGAGTACCTCCGTTTTCTCTGGATTCAGACTGAGTCGGTTTTCCCTCATCCATCCCATTACTGACTCCAGACAGGCCACGAGAGGAGAGATGCCATCCCCAGTCACTACATCAGTCTGAGACATAGAGAAGACTATTTGGGTGTCATCAGCATACTGATAACCCTACGCCCCATGTCTCCTGATGATCTTTCCCAGCGGTTTCATGTAAATGTTAAAAAGCATGGGAGACAGAATGGCTCCTTGAGGGACCCCAGATGTAAGGGCCCTCTTATTGGAGCACACGTCTCCCAGCTGCACCATCTGGAACCTCCCAGAGAGGTAGGAACGGAACCACTGGAGCGCAGTGCCCCCGATTCCCACCTCTGCCAGGCGCTCCAGAAGGATACCATGGTCTATGGTATCGAAAGCCGCTGAGATGTCCAAGAGCACCAACAGAGACACGCTTCCCCTGTCGATGCCCAGACGGAGATCATCGACCAAGGCGACCATGACCGTCTCAACCCCGTAACCTGCCCGAAAGCCGGTTTGAAATGGGTCCAGATAATCTGTTTCATCCAAGATCGATTGAAGCTGGATTGCAACCGCCCTCTCGATCACCTTCCCCAAAAATGGCAGTAGCGAAACTGGCCGATAATTATTATGCATCAGGGGGTCGAGGGAGGGCTTTTTAAGCAGCAGTTTTACTATGGCCAATTTTAAGCTGGATGGAAATTGCCCGTCCCTCAGAAATGTATTTAAGATCTGGTGTAGCAATGAAGTTACCACCGGTCCCCCCTGAGCCGCTAGCCATGAGGGACAGGGATCGAGAGAGCAGGTTGTCTTCCAAACGCTTCTAAGGATCTTGTCCACATCATCGGTACTGACCGACTCAAACCGATCCAGTTTAATGGAGTCCACGGAGGCTCTGGACGCCTCTACTCTGGGTTCTGCCCTAATGCCGCCGTTAAGACCTTCGCTTATCTGAGAGGTTTTATCCGCGAATAAGTTGTTAAATTGGTCACAGCAGGCCTTAGAAGGTTCAAGGATCTGGTTCGGGGCAGGAGGGAGCTGAGTTAGCTCCCTGACTACCCTGGACAACTCTGCTGGACGCGACTCCGCGGACGCGACACGAGCACCATAGAACGAGTTCTTAGCTGCTCGTATCGCCTCTCCGTAGTCCTCCAAAAGGCGGTCTAGGAGAGCCTTGTGGGCTAAGCGTAGGTGTTTTCGCCAGCGATGCTCTAGCCGTCGCAGAACCCGCTTCTTTGCCCAGAGATCTTCCGTATACCAGGGCTTTCGTTTGGAAGCAGGCCTGAGAGGGCGCTTGGGAGCGATACTGTGTATAGCCCTGGAAAGACCGGTATCCCAGATACCAGTCAGGGCATCAACAGAGTCGCCGTCATTTCCAACCTTTTGGGTTCCATCAGCCTTCGAGGGTGGACCATTCTAATAGGTCCACCACCCCTGGGGGGGGATCTGGGTAGAAGCCTTGATTTTTGCCCCCACCAGGAAATGATCCGTCCATGACAGGGCGGAAATATTAGTTATTTCCGCCCACGGATTTTCCGCGTCCGTACAAAAGACCAAATCAAGTGTATTACCCGCGAAGTGCGTCGGACCCGAGACCAGTTGGGACAGGCCCATGGCCGCCATGGTATCCATGAATTCCCGAGCCGCACCAGATGGAATATAGTCGGCCGCGAAGGGGATGTTGAAATCACCCAGGACAAGTAGCCTGGGTGTTTCCAGCATCAGCTCCGCGACCAGCTGTGTCAGCTCGTTAAGGGAGTCTGTTAGCGCACGGGGTGGCCGATACACCAACAAAATCCCTAGACTGTCCCTGGCCTTCAGGGTCAAGTAAATACACTCGATAAAGGAAGTTTGACGGATGTGGTTCCTGGTGAGAGACAAGGTGTTCTTATGTACCAAGGCAACACCACCCCCCGCCCACCTAACCTGGACTGGTCCTTCACTGAAAACCCGGCAGGGAGGGCCTGCACCCACACAGCATCTCCCTCAGGCCCGAGCCAGGTTTCAGTAATGCAAGCCAGGTCACAACTACTATCCTCCAACAGATCGTGGATGATGTGGGTCTTGTTGTTAATAGACAGGAGCAGAGACAGGGTTTGTGGCACGGTTGGAGTGACCCTCAGGACCTCTTGGTTAGGAGGGAGACAGGAAGGAGAGATAGATATTAAGCATCGATCTCGCCTTCCTCTGTAACGCAAGTCCGCTCTCCTACCGCCATACTTCCCCCTGCCCCACATCACCTCAATGGGAGCTCCGCTTGTGCAGAAGTTACCCTCTTCCTCCCCAGCCAAAGCATTCCCCACATCCATATCCTCCCCCTCCCCCTACCAAGCAACAAAAAGAACAGAGGTATGGCACAGCAGACATTCTCTGTTCAAAAGCTGGCAAGGACACGGTCCTCCTGCCGTTGCGCCGCTGCAAAAATGCGCAGCTGCACAGTTGCGGAGCTGCGGAGTCCCAAACAAGCAGTCCGTGGGCGGCCTCCCCGGGCCGGTGCGCAGCTGCACACCTCTGACAACTCTAGGAGAACCGCCCGGCAGCAACGCAGGTCCCAGCGAGGTCCAGTGGCAAGGGGAGGCGTGACGGAGCAGGAGACCAGGCAGGCTGGCTTTGTATGTGCCGCTGCCCCAACACGCCCCTCTCTCCGCCTTCCCCTCAGGTGTCCCAAATTCAGCTCACCAGACAAGGGAGTCCCAAACAAGCAGTC
>NC_056524.1:24731831-24812043 GCF_019175285.1 Sceloporus undulatus | reverse complement strand
CGTGGGCGGCCTCCCCGGGCTGGTGCGCAGTTGCGCACCTCTGACAACCCGAGGAGAACTGCCCGGCAGCAACGCAGGTCCCAGCGAGGTCCAGTGGCAAGGGGAGGCGTGATGGAGGAGGAGACCAGGCAGGCTGGCATTGTATGTGCCGCTGCCCCGACACGCCCCTCTCTCCGCCTTCCCAGGTGTCCCAAATTCAGCTCACCAGAGCCGCCGCCGAGATGCAAACAGACAAGGGAGTCCCAAACAAGCAGTCCGTGGGCGGCCTCCCTGGGCCGGTGCGCAGTTGCGCACCTCTGACAACCCGAGGAGAACCGCCCGGCAGCAACGCAGGTCCCAGCGAGGTCCGGTTGCAAGGGGAGGCGTGACGGAGGAGGAGACCAGGCAGGCTGGCTTTGTACGTGCTGCTGCCCCGACATGCCCCTCTCTCTGCCTTCCCCCCAGGTGTCCCAAATTCAGCTCACCAGAGCCGCCGCCGAGATGCAAACAGACAAGGGAGTCCCAAACAAGCAGTCTGTGGGCGGCCTCCCCGGGCTGGTGCGCAGTTGCGCACCTCTGACAATCCGAGGAGAACCGCCCAGCAGCAACGCAGGTCCCAGCGAGGTCCGGTTGCAAGGGGAGGCGTGACCGAATTTAACTGCCATGACTCTATTTAACGTATGACACGAATTTAACTGCCATGACTCTATTCCACAGAATCCTGGGATTTGTAGTTTGGCGATTCATCAGAGGTCTCTGACAGACCATGGTGAATACCTCACCAAACTACAAATCTCAGGATTCCACAGGATTATACCATAACAATCAAAGTGGTGTCAAACTGGTTTTTTTCTGGAGTGCAGAAAAGCTGCCAGTGTCCACAGTCTGAGGTAGTTACTGATTTGTTTCCCGGCTAAGTACTGTTTAAGGTGCTGTTTTTGATCTTTAAGTATGTATAGCCAGATATTGATTCTCTAAAAATGTCCCCATCCACATGAATCTAGCTTGTTAAGGTCTTTCTGTTAGGTCCTGTGGTTTTCTCCCCACTGAATCACACTCATTTGGTGGGTTTGTAATCCTGGACAATTTATTGCATTGGCATCCAGACAATGGGTTTGTTTCACTGGGGGGAGCTGGAAAACCTCCCTTCTCTCTACATTTAAGGATTTTTTTAAAAATTGGGATGGTCTTTAAAATTAGATTTAGTCAAGATGTGATGGGAGGGCATCTTTAGGAAGACCTTTGTTTTGCATATTTTCATCATATGGGCTTAGATCCAATGGCTGATCACAGCTAGAATTGACTCATTCAATTAATGCAGTTTTAAGCAAATGCTGATTTACTATTCAGCAGCTGACTTTAAAGGGTCTCCTCTGTATGACTCCGGAGAGCAGGGTTCAAATCCCTGTTCAGCCATGAAACCCACTGAGTGAGCCTAGGCAAGCCACACCCTCAGAAGATGGCAATGGCAAGCCCTCTCTGAAGAAACTTGCCAAGAAAACCCTGTGATAAATTCACCTTAGGGTCACCATAAGTCAAAATGACCTGAAGGCACACAACAACAGTAATAACAGGTTTATTGTTTTAGGATTTATTATTTGATGGTATTTTAAAATCCTTTATCAAATGCCCTTGAAGAATTATCCTAAATGACAGGATATAAATAGAAACATCAAATAAATATACCAGGGCGGCTAGAACACTTTGAAGGACCTTTGGCGAGGAGCCATTTTTAGTCTCCTATGTCCAAATAAGACAGACAGTATAGTATAATGGTTTGAGTATTGGGCTAGGACCATGCATGAAATCCCCACTCAGTTGTGGAAACCCATTGGGTGACCTTCGGCAAGTCACACTCTCTCAGCCTCAGAGGAAGGCAGTGGCAAACCTCTTTGGAATTCAGCCAGAGCTGAATTGAGAGCTAGGACAGGATTGCCATAAGAAGAAGAAGACTTACATGCACATAAAAATAATAAAAGACAGCAAAAAGCCAAATAGCCAGTCTCTTCCTTCCATATTATAATGCTAAGATGATAAGTAGTTTCAGGATCCGATCCAATACTTAAAATAACATTTTTGAGTCATACTTGTCTTATTTTCTTAAACCAAAGAAGGCTACATAATAGAACTTCATTTCTTCCCCCACTCCATATGTTCTGGCACCCTTGGCTAGTCCAGCATGTGGATTTCTGGAGGCCAGATTTGGCCTTTGGGAGGCTAGTTACTGATCTTTGCTTTATAATGTTTGAGATGTTTTGAGGGGTGTTATTTCTTCCCCTTTCTCTTTCAGGAAGTAAGGAGAGCTGCATTCATAAACACTTTAAATGACAAGAGCAGCAACAACAACTTTATTTATACACATATTCCCCAGAATTGGGACTGAGACTCAAGGTAACTGGGACCCTGGGACTCAAGGCAATACTAGGACCTTAAATTACTTTGCTGAAGAGCTCTCTTATATCCCACAAGGCCAACAATTGGGTCCTAGAACAAATCATGCCTAAACTCTCAATGGAAGTCACAATGACTTCATTGAGGTTAGTATGTAGAGAGATCTTGTAGCACCTTTGAGACTAACTGAAAGAAAGAAGTTGGCAGCATGAGCTTTTGTGGATTGAGGATGTTGTACTTTGGCCACATCATGAGAAGGCACAACTCATTAGAAAAGACAATGGTGCTGGGGAATAGAAGGCAGTAGAAAGGTAGAAAGAGAGGAAGACTGCATGCCAGATGGAGATACTCAATCAGGGAAACCACAGACCTGAGCCTTCAGCATTTGAGCAGAGAGACAGAGGATAGGGGGGCTTGAAGACATCTCTTTCACAGGGTCGCCATGAGTTGAGGTCGACTTGAAGGCAGCTAACAACAAGATACAGGGAGTACACAACATTCTTGTTGCATTAACTATGGCAATCCATCTGTTTCAGGGCAAAATTCAAAGTGCTATGACATCCTATGTAGAACATGGCTGTCTGATGAACCACATGCTCCCATATGAACCTGCCTGGGTTTTGAGATCTTCTCCAGTCTTACTACCTTCACATTTGGCAGGAACATGAGAGAAGGCCTTCTAGGTGCCTGCTCTCAGGCTCTGGAACTTCTTTCCTAAAGAGGATAGACTGTCTCCCATCTTGTCCTTCTGTGAGCATATGAAGACATTTTTATTCTGTCAGTCTTTTGGAAACTGACTGTTTTTAAAGGAAGGGCTTATGTGAGCCATCAAGTAGTTTCTGACTTATAAGAACCCTAAGGGGAACCTATTACTGGATTTCCCTGGCACGATTTGTTCCAAGACAGTTTGACTTTGCCTTCCTCTGAGGCTGAGAGAGAGTGACTTGTCCAGTGGATTTCCATGGCTGAGCAGGAATTTGAATCCTGGTCTCCAGAGTCATAGTCTGATGCTCAAATCACTGTGCCACACTGGCTCTATTCTGTACTATTTTCCAGACATTTTGTAGGAGATGCTTGTTTTCAATTGTATAGATAATTTAATTATTTTTTTTAATGATAACAGGTATGTTTTTTTATTCAAATGTTTATTGATTTTTGTAAACCGTCTTGGGCCACACTTCTTCCTTTTTTTGTTTATTTATTTGTATTGTGAAACTTGCAGGCATATGCTAGCTAAGCAATTTAATATCCATCCCTCATAGCCTTGAATTGGAGCGTTTATGAGTCCTTATTTCATTCTCTTTAAAATTCAACTACAGTGACTTGAAAGTCATTTTACCATCAGGGGCATCTCCCAGATACTATCTCAAAAGCTTTAATTCTTCATTCATAGTCATGGTAAATTGTATCATGGGGGAAGTTGACACTGTTAGTGTCTGCAGTTTCCAAGAAAATATATATGTTCCAGAACTGAATTTTGCTTGTTTTGTCCATTTTTTCCTCTCTGCCTATATGTCTCACGTTTCCTTGTCAAAATGCATTTGGGCTCTAATGATTTCCAAAATGAATTACATTGGCTAATTTGACAGGCGCCAGTGGCTGTGAATGGGTAATGTGAAACAATAGACGACAACATGACAACAACAGCAAGCGATTGACTACCACTCTAATGGTTGTGCTTCATCAAACTTTAAAACACCTTCAATAGTCAAATCACATTTTTAATTAGGGATATGTGAAGACTTTCATATTAATTCCAAAGATGTTTCTACCAGGCACTGACATTTTGTGTTCAGGGCGTTTATCAAGAAAAGCAGATAGGCCTTTTTTAAAAACAAAGAAAGGCTTTTCTGAACACTTTGTTTGCATGTTCATTTACATCACATCATAACTGCTTATTGTTCCCCATTCAGACGATGGGCTGACTTACTTTTGCTACTGTTGTTCTGTCATAATGCCAACAGGCTTTCTATTCTTTATTGTTGTCCCCTGTCAAAGTGTCGGGTGACATGCTGTTGCGCACAATGTCGGCTGTTGCTTAAAAGATTGGATCACTACACATCCTTCTCCATTTCACGTAATAGGAAACATCTAAGGGAAAGTTACTTTCTCTTTGTTCTTTAAAGCATGCAAACCAAACTAACAGATCGATGATAACTGCTTAGAAATTTTCTTCATTTGAGAGCCTTGTCCAATTATCTCTCTGCAAGTAAAAAGTGGCTTTGGCTGTTGATTATAGATATCACAAATTTCATTGCATGTCAGAATTTTATATGGTCTTAGTTTGTGATGAAATATGATTAGTATTTAAAGACACATGATTCGTATTTACACCATGATAGGCTCAGAAAAGTGAGATTTACTTGAACTTCTTAAAATCACCTTAGAATTAAATGAAGGAGGCTTTGGGGAACCTGCTATGTCTTCATCTTTCAGTGTTTAGAGTTTACAAAACCATGAGTATAAAGTCATTCACCGTCTTCATGTCTGTCTTTTATGCCATTCAAATCCACATGCTTGACTGCAAAGTCATCCAACTTGGTGTGTTATTTAATGACATCAAATAAAGATTGTGGAAAATGTTTCTTTTTTCTGTCAACAAAAACTTCAGAGTTTTGTGTGTTGTTTGATTTTGCTCTGGAATGCACATTTCTGAACCATTTTTGATGAAACCTGATATTTAGACCTCACATCCCAATCAGCAAACTTGGTTTTTGTTTTGTTCTTGAAATATTGCTAGTATTAGTCAATTTTTATGTGGAACTTGGCTTTGAACAAATTTTAGGATAGTAGTCAAACATTCTTTCACATCATAAGCAAAATCATCAATGGGCAGAACTAAGGCATTTCCCTAACATTTTATACTCTTTCAAATGGTTGACATTTGTTTTATGAAATCTGTAGTGCGAGATTAGCTCTTTATGTTTTTCCCTCCCATATTTTGTTTGCTCCTTTTCCTTTAGAAGCTTGCCCTCTGAAACTAAGAAATGAAGTACTGTCTGGAAATTAGAATATAACTTTTTTATTTGGACAGGCTTTGAGCAATTGATATGAGAATATTTGCATGTGTTCAGGAACGCTGTCACCCAGTTCTACTGCGCATCCTGGGCCATGTAGCTTGAGGTTGGAAAGTTACTTTAAAAGAGTAATTATTTTGAAGAACCTAAAATAGTTACTTTAATAGTTCAGTTTTAAAAGTAGCTCTTGACTTTCCCATAATTAAAAAAAATTAAAAAGTTACTTTTTAGTTACTATGAAAGCACACCTAAGTAGTAGATCCACACAATTCTGTAACATTAAAAATAACCCAAACAGCCAATGTTATAAAAGGAGCCAAGTTGCACTACGCTATACTACAATTATATGCAGATTTTATTTACATGCACATTTCAGTATGTCTTTGTTACTGGGGAAAAGGAATAAATTTAGGAAAAAAGTAGGCATTAATTTCCAAGTAGCAAATAAATTAGTTATGTGATAAGTTACTTCCAACTTCCACTTGCTGCCTTGGATGTCCTCTTTGATTGGATAGAGACACGTGGATAGATGATAGAGATCATATGAATGGCCTCTGCTGAAGACAAGTACATTCAGAACATTTCTGACCAGATCATGATTGGAACATGCAGTCAGTGCCAGTGAAAAGATACAGCAAATACTGTATTACTCACTCTCACAAAAGCTTAGGGCCTCATCGACATTTTTAATTAAGGCCGTTCAACCACACTGGCCTGTTGGCTTAGCTGGCAACAGCTGGATCTGTAAAGTTGCCTCCCATTGAATTCTGCCAGAATGTACTAGAGCAACACTGTGTTGTGGGTTCTGGATGTTATAGAAAATTTAATATGACAGGTAACCTTCCGTGAAGATTATGCCATAGGATGACTGCCAGAGTCTCTTACATCACATCTGTTATGCAATATCACTTATGTCTTTTCTGGTGTGTTGAAGAGTATCTATTTTGTAAAATGGTTCAGTTTCATATATCACAAAATACGGATTCTGTCATCTTGAATATATGGAATTACAGATTTATATATCACTTAATATATACTATTTCACTTTCACATTTTCCAGTTTGTTGATTTCTACAATGAACTATTTTACCATATTGTTTGGGTTCCATGCTGACAAATATTCTGTTTGCTCAGATTATGTAATATGGTCTTTTGCAAAAATTAATTGGCTTTGCACACTAGCTAGGGACCCAGTGCAGGAAAAAAATGAGTTTACTTCCTCTTATGCCTCAGTCACTTTCTGAATCTCCTGATGTTTTTGTTATCATCAACAATTCATTGGTACTTATTTGAGGAGCAGAAAATGCAGGGAATCAGGCTGATCATCTCACTGAATTTGCAGAAAATGGGTTAATACATGAAGGCAGAATTATAGCACTGCTACTCTACTTTAATTGCCAAGGTTTCATTTTATGAAGTCCTGAGAGTTCAGGGAGGGACATTTTGAATTCTTAGCCAGAATGCTCCAGTGCTTCATCAAAGTACAAACTCCAGGATTCCTTAGAATGGAACCATGGCTATTAAGTGGAATAGTAGTGCTATATTTGTGTAGTGTGAATAGGCCCTGGGACATGAACCAATGGATTCCAATTGGAAGAAAATAGATTCTACCTAACATTAGGAAGAACATCCTAAGAGCTGTTTGACAGTAGAATAGACTGGCTCACAGGGTGGTGGACTCTTCTTCCTTGGAGGTCTTCAAACAGAATTTGGATGGTGATTTGTGTGGAGTGCTTTACCTTTCTATTCCTGAATGGAAGGGGTTTGCTTTAGATTGTCATTGCAGTCGTTCCCCATGGCACGATTCTATGATTTATTTTTTGATTTCATATGCAATGGTTCCTAGAATAGGTTGCACACATGCAGAAAGGAGATTTTATTTTTAAACTGCTCCAGGGCTCCAACCATCTTAATCTGCCCTGACAGCTGCTAGTGCTAATCCTGCCTTCTAACAATTATATTTCTTTCCATGCAGCAAGTTTGTTGAAGCCATGTTACTACACTGAGCCCATGCTCTGCTTTCTGCTGTGACTGTTGTGTCTTTGATGTCATCATTAGAACACTGGCCAGTAGTGACATTGTAGTTACGATTAGTACTGTGGATACTCTTCTTCATAGTCTAAGAGGAACAAAATTGAAAGAGGAAAAAAAAGAGGGAAAGCTCCAATTACAGGAAGAAGAGAAAAAAGCAGGTGGAGGGAAGGCTTATAGAATCATAGAGTTGGAAGAGACCACAAGGGCCATCCAGTCCAACCCCCTGCCATGTAGGAAATCCAAATCAAAGCATCCCCGACAGATGGCCATCCAGCCTCTGCTTAAAGGCCTCCAAGGAGGGAGACTCCACTACACTCTGAAGGAGTTTGTTCCACTGTCGAACAGCTCTTACTGTCAGGAAGTTCCTCCTAATGTTGAGCTGGAATCTCTTTTCCTGGAGCTTGCATCCATTGCTCCAGGTCCTAGTCTCTGGAGCAGCAGAAAACAAGCTTGCTTCCTCCTCAATGTGACATCCCTTCAAATATTTAAACAGGGTTATCGTATCACCTCTTAACCTTCTCTTCTCCAGGCTAAACATCCTCAGCTCCCTAAGTCGTTCCTCATAGGGCATAGTTTCCAGACCCTTCACCATTTTAGTCGCCCTCCTCTGGATGCGCTCCAGTTTCTCAACATCCTTTCTGAATTGTGGTGCCCAGAACTGGACACAATATTCCAGGTGGGGCCTGACCAAAGCAGAATAGAGTGGCACTATTACTTCTCTTGATCTAGACACTATACTTTTATTGATGCAGCCTAAAATTGCATTGGCGTTTTTAGCTGCCACATTGCACTGTTGACTCATGTTCAACTTGTGGTCTACTTGGACTCCTAGATCCCTTTCACACTTTGGCGGGGTACAGACCGCCGCTTTGCGGCGGTCTGCCGCCGCCGCCAGTAGGTCTGCGGGGGAGCCGGAGCCTTCAGACGGCCCGACTCCCGCGCGGACCGAAAAAAGAAGCTCCAAAATGGAGCTTCTTTTACCGTCGCGTTTGCGACGTAGCGAGGCGCCAGGGGCGCGCTCGCTACGTCACAAGCGGCGCGACACGTCTGGACGCTGTGCGTCCAGTACGTAAAGATGGCGGCGCCCGTATGAACAGGGCGCCGCCATCTTGTACGTATTCAATACGTACTAGGGTTAGGGGGGTGCGGAAGCACCGCCCTTTCCTAACCCTAGTACGTATTGTATACGTACTATTTGGCGGTCTGTAAACCGCCGTAGTTTCATTCAGCCAGGTGTCACCCATCCTATATCTGTCTATTTTATTTTTCTACCCTAAGTGCAGTACTTTACATTTCTCAGTGTTGAATTTCATTTTGTTAGCTTTGGCCCAGCTTTCAAATCTATTCAGGTCATTATGAATTTTGATCCTGCCCTCTGGAGTATTAGCTATGCCTCCTAATTTGGTGCCATCTGCAAATTTGATAAGTATGCTCCCAATTCTGTCATCCAAGTCATTGATAAAAATGTTGAACAGTACTGGGCCCAGGACAGAGCCCTGTGGGACTCCACTGGTTACTACTCTCCAGGATGAAAAGGAGCCATTGTTGAGCACCCTTTGGGTTTGTCCAGTCAACCAGTTACAGATCCATGTAACAGTTACCTTGTCTAGCCCACATTTTACAAGCTTCTTTGCAAGAATGTCATGGAAAACCTTGTCAAAGGCCTTACTGAAATCAAGATATACTATATCTACAGCATTTCCTTCATCTACCAAGCTGGTAATTTTATCAAAGAAAGAGATCAGATTTGTCTGGCATGACTCCTTTCTCTGAAACCCGTGTTGACTTTTTGTGATTGTGGCATTCCCATCTAGATGTTCACAGACTCTCTGTTTATTGATCTGCTCTAGAATCTTTCCTGGTATTGATGTCAGACTAACTGGACGATAATTGTTGGGATCCTCTCCCCCCCCCTTTTTGAAGATGGGAACAACGTTTGCCATCCTCCAGTCTGCTGGAATTTCTCCTGTTTTCCAGGAGTTTTCAAATAAGATTGCCCATGGCTCCAATATTACATTTGCCAGTTCTTTTAGTACCCTTGGATGTAGTTCATCTGATCCTGGAGACTTAAATTCATTTCGATTAACAAGGTATTCCTTTACTATCTCTTTACTTATTCTGTACTGAAATTCCCCTATTCTGTCCTCTGCTTCATTATCCTCAGGTTGAGCACCCTTTGCCTTTTCTGAGAAGACTGAGGCAAAGAAGATGTTGAGTAATTCTGCTTTTTCTCTGTCCCCTGTTAGCATTTTGCCATCTTCTCCACATAGTGGCCCTACCATTTCCTTCTTCTTTCTTTTGCTGCGGACATATCCAAAAAAGCCCCTTTTATTGTTCTTAACCTCTCTGAGGTTCATTCGGTGCTTTAGCTTTTCTGACTTTACCCCTACACATGCCTGCTATTTCTTTGAATTCCCTTTTTGTGATTTCCCCCTTTTCCCATTTCTTATACATGTTCCATTTAAAACTTAGCTCAGTTGGAAGTTCCTTAGTCATCCATCCTGGTTTCTTGAGCCTTAGAGAGGAAAGCCTGAAAAGATAGCTCAGAATATATGGAACATTGATAAAGCAATTTGTTTGAGTGGAAGTTTGTCTCAGGGACATAATTTTTTTGAGAGAAGTTGTTTTGCTAGGTATTGAATACACTGAATTCTAATGTATACCAGGCATTGCCTCTTTTTTCTTTTGTCAGACACCAGTCAACCATGGAGCAACTTGGCAACCTTCGGGATTTGGTCTAATAATTCTCTCTCTTTGTGGCCTTGTCTGCATAAACCAAATACAGCAGTGTCCCCCCCGTTCCCATGGTGGGGTGACCGGATGATGAACGGCCCAAAGTCCAGTTCTGGTATGAGCTGTCTGGACAATATTTGCTCTGTTTAGCACCAGAACCAGCCACTCTTACTGTGGATTTGAATAAGTTACTAGTTGCTGTGGATTTTCTGGAAGATCTAGAACTGTCTGTTCCGAAGCTGGATGGCTACTTGAAATGTGTCCGAATGAGCTTCCTGGTGCATCCATTGCAGCCACCAATCACTTTCTCTGAGGTTAGAGACATGTCACCATTGCTGGGTGCATTGTTCTGACCTCAGAGAGCAGTGGCCCATGGTGGCACATGCACTGGCTAGTTCAGTGGGATGTGCATGCAGATAGCTGCTTGGCTTCAGAAAAGAGGGCTTTGCAATGTGGGAAATTTGGGGCCTCTCTTTGCTCTAGGCTTCCCCACTCCAGTGTAGACAGGGCCTCTCTCTCTCTTTCTCTTTCTCTTTCTCTTTCTCTTCCTCATCCCTGCTTTACAGGGTTTTCACATGGAAATGCTTGAGGTTGGGGGGGCATGTATGGGGCTCCAACCTTTGTAAAGGAACCATGGGATAGATATGCATCTCTTACTTATTAGGGAGGGTAGTAGCCCTGTCAGCCCGCCACAAAAACAACACAGAATCTTGTGGCACCTTAAAGGTTTAGACGTTTTATTTGGTGTATAAGCATTTGCAGATTCAAGCTCATTATTTATTTAAATATTTGTGTCTTGCCTTTCTGTTTGATGATAGGATCCCAGGTTGTCTAGCATGGGAGGCTTTGTACTTTGCTGTAACTGTTTTTTTTTCCTCTTGGGGAGGATTTTTTTTTTTGTGGGGGTGGTAATGCCAGGAGTTGCATATGCTTTTGTCCTGCCATAATATAGTGATGGGATATGTAGTAGTGATAGTTTGTTTTAGAATGATGAACTCAGACACAAGTGCTGAGATAAGCCCAGAAAAGAGGCAAATTCACTCAAGGTCATTTGTAAGATAGCATCTGGATATAACAACAGAGAGAACGAGGTGGTGTGGGAAGGAAACAGAAATGTGTTTATTAATTTTAACAAATAAGAATTAAGCCTGCCTGATGTTTGAGTTGTGTGTAGTATATTAACGTGACTGTAAAGTTTGCTGGACTTATGGTTTTCTTAAAGATTTTTGAGTTTTTACTACTAAGTTTGGGTTTCTGAACTTTGGTATTCTGCTGTATTTGACACAATGAAATACAGTGGACCCTTGGTATTTACTAGAGTTTGATTCCAGGACCCCTGTTGGATACTAAAATCCTTGGATGCTCAAGTCCCATTAATATAGGTTTTGCTTTTGAAATTTATATAATTTTAAAATATTTTCAGGCCATGGATGGTTGAATCTGTGGATAAAAATAAATCCATGGATAAAGGCTAACTGGAAAAAATGTTTCTTTTAAAAGACAATGGTGACTTATGAAAGCACCAGTGGGATGTGAAGGCTTGATGTTGGAATGTGCTGTTCTTCAAGCCTTAGCCACTGCACTTGATGGCATGACCTTTTGAACTATTGCTTCACACTATATAGATCCTGGATCTTCCTGGTGTCAGGGGAACCTCCATAGAATCATAGAATCTTAGAGTTGGAAAGGACCACAAGGGCCATTTAGACCTGAAGAAGACTGATGATGACAGAAAATAACCACATGTACCCAGACCTTTGATAATTATATGACAAACAAATAAAGTAGGGCATCTAGTGGGAGACATTAGGTTGAATAACTCTGTTTCATTGGGTCTATAAATTCAATTATACTAGCAGTCCGTAAAGGAGATTCTAGTCTCAACCCATTTTTAAAACCCAAAAGGTTACAAAATGTTGCTGTCAAGTGTTGTTGTTTTTCTCTTTCTCAGAAAAACAGCCTGAAAGGGCTTTTGATATGAAAATTCTTAAAAGGCTGTACAAACATGATGGGGGAATTTTAAGAGCAATGGAGGGGGAGAACATTAAACTCAAGTGGGGGAAAGGACGCTATGGAACAAAAACAACATTGAGCAGACTTGTAATTTTGTTTAATGTTCACACAAATATGTGTCCTTGTCTTTTAGCTGGAATGCTAAACATAACATTCAAAAGGGCTTCAGTTTTTCCCTTCCATCATTGCAGCAGAACACACTTTAATTCTTGTACTCCTTGTTTATGAATCATAAAGAACTCTTTTCTCCATTTTTGGGCCAATGTTCTGTTCTGCCTCTTGAATGTGGAGTTTCTGGCCTTGGGCCCTGGAAATGTGGGGATAAAACAGTTCCTAATGCTTTGCCCATCCAGGAAAAATTGGAGATCTTTCTGCTTTCAGTCCAACCGAAGCAGTGACACAGAATTTTTCTGCTGGAGTATAGCTATGGATGAGGCAACATGACGGCATTGCCACCCCGATAAACACTCCATCCCTCCCATAGGAAATGTTTCTTCAGTCCCCAAATTTCTAGCATTGCAATCATATAAAACTTCACGTGAGCATTTAGAAATACAGTTTAGGCACCCAGAGGAAAGGGAAAGGCAACGTGAACAAAGGAATATGGGCACAAAAAAATGTAAGACTTCTAGGTGTGAGCAAATGTCACCCTCTGCAAGGCTAGAAATTTGGAGAATCAAGGAAAATATATTTGGGGAGAGAATTATTATTTGCTATCTTTATTAGTACTTTTTGAACTGTATGAGGCATAATAAAGACTCAGTGTGGTGTACTGTTCTGAATGCTGGACTAGGCTTCTTGAAGGACATGGAAAGACCAGAGTTTGAATCCCCACTTGGCCATGGAAACCCACTTGGTGACCGTGGGCAAGTCACACACTCTCAGCCTCGGAGGGAAAGGTAAGGGCAAACCCCTTCTGAACAAATCTTGCCAAGAAACCCCCACCATAAGTCTACATGACTTGAAGGCACACAGCAACTACTGCTACAACATGGGGCATGTTTTTTTTTAAAGTCCAGTTTTAAATAAATCAAAATTTTCAGCTACATGTACCTTTGCTCACCAAGAACAGCACTTCTTCAAGAAAGAAAGGAAGTGCCAGTTAAGATTAATGGGATCTAATAGAATTGCATTTGCACTGACAAAAGAAATTGTGCAATCGATTGGTCAAATAATCTCTTACAATAGTTAGACATTAACCAAGAAATTAAGTTCTCTCTTGAGAATCTATAGCCAGATTCTTCCATGGATAGCTTGAAAGCAGTGGAACCATCTTACATATTATTCTTTTCTCGCATGAATTCCCAGCTCTGGAAGGTTACTTTTTGGATTATAAATTTCAGAATCCCCCAGCCAACATATGTGGGTGAAAGGGAGATAGTAGCCCCGAAAGTTACATTTTTAAAACTCTGCTAATTTGACTGTCAGCTCCAACAACTACATGGTTACAATTTATTCTTCAGGTTATAGGTTACAGATATATGAAAACTTCTTATTGTGAGCCACATTGTAGATGTGGTCAGGATCCTGGGATATTGTTTTTAAAATAAATTTAAATAAAACAATGGAGGTTTTTGTTTATTAAAATATTGATGACCTTATTGGTAGGAATCATAGAATCATAGAGTTGGAAGAGACCACAATAACTCAGTTTGAAATGATACTACAGTGTTTTGAACTCCAAATGTTGTATTGCAATCTTACTATGTATACGCCTGTGTAAGTCTAGAAATTAGAGTCAAAAAAACTGACCCAAAAAACCTGAGTTGACGTATCCATGGGTCAATGTGAGTATTGTGCTTTAACTCATATAAAAAAATAAACCATCCCCTAGTGAAAGTCAAGAATGTAATCTGTCCTAAAAGCACTTCCCCCCTCTACTCTGTCATCCATTAAGCCTTTAGGGTGAGCTCAAACAGTTATTCCGGCTGGAATATTGTAAGTTCTTTGGCATTGTTTTCCTTTCCTCGTCCTTCAGATCCTTTGTTACATGCCCTTATGTTTTACCATCTACTTATTCATGGGTCACATCAAAATCCATAATTTTGGCTCTCAACTTATACATGAGGTTGCCCTACAGTCAACTATATATGTTAAATGTGACCAGGGGCTCTTTCACACTCCGTGGTTATAATGCTATGATTTTACTTTATCTGCCATAGCAACATCCAGTAGAATCCTGGGATTTGGAGTTTAGGGGGTGATGATTTGTAATCTTCAGTCAAAGAGGTCTTCTACTGCTTTCTCAAATTACGAACACCTGGATGTTGCCTTGACAGTTGTAGTGAAATCATAGTGCTATAACTGCATGTGTGGGCAGCCCCCACAGGTAACGTTGCTTAACCACAAGAAGAATTGGTTTTGTTTCCATTTCTAATTGCTACTAATCTTTAGTGGAAGAATATTAATACCTATTTTTAGCTTCTGCTCAAATGTCTTAGCAGCACATTCATTTGCCATTCTGCAGAAGCTCTAGCTTGGAAAATCCTATAAGTCTTATCTTTCTCTTGTGTGTATAAAATAAAGCTGGGGAAATACTGATAGAATTACTGTCCAATTAATAATAAGCAGTGATTCTAGCCTACTGTCCTCTGTTGGTTAAACACCTATGAGCACTACAGGTGGGAAATGCTTAACAGCATTTAGTTCAAAAGCTTTAAAACATTCAGAAATTAATATTGACAGTTCAGAGAGAGAGATACTATAAAGAGAATTTTCCCTAGTCAATTAATTACATGAATGCTTAGTTAATTTCTGTTGTGATGCTCTTCCACTGACATGGGAGCAAGTTCTGTGGGATATTTTTGGAGGCTGTCAGAAATATGCACAGCTTGAAAAAGCAGCTGGAGGTTGAACCTGGAGATTTTTATAAACAAAGCATCTACATGCTCCTCTGCTGAATGTGTGGCAGACTATTATCGGGCAGAATCAACAAGTGGGAAGGAGGGTGGTTGGCACTTCATACATCTATTGAATCTATCTTGCCATCTCATCCAGGCAATTGAACAGGCAGGCCCAGCTCCACCAGGACTAGCCTGAAGAAGAAGAGCTCTCCCTCCAGTCCTTCTGCCTTGGTCCAGGCCTCAGAGGTAGAGAAGAATGCTGGACCTGATCCCCTTCCCCCTCACCATTCCCTTCTCCTTTTGTGTCGTGTCTTTTTAGATTGTAAGCCTGAGGGCAGGGAACCGTCTATTATCCCCTCTGTTGTAAGCCGCCTGGATTCCCAGTGATTGGGTGGCATATAAATAAATAAATCCTATTATTATTATTATTATTATTATTATTATTATTATTATTATTATTATTATTATCCTCACTAGGAACTCTATAAAGTGGGCATACTACTAGTTTCAGGGCACAACAATGGGTTGTGCCTTGAGTTGCTGAGAGGGTTAAGAAAGCTTGAAACTGGAATCTGCCAGAGATAATTGGAACATAATAATAATAATATTTAATAATATTTATTATTTATAAACCGCTTTTCCAAATTTGATCAAAGCGGTGTACAACACAAAACAAAAATATGAGACAATAAAACAAATCAAGGAAATGCAGGTTATCTCTCCCTTATCCAGAATTCCAAAATCTGCAATATTCCAAAATCCAAAATTGGCCATGCATGGGGCTGAGATAATGACTTGAATGCTTTCTGATGGTTCAGTGTACACAAACTTTGTTTCATGCACAAAATTATTTATAAAATAACCTTCAGGCTATGTGTATAAGGCGTATATGAAACATAAATGAATTTCATGTTTAGATTTGGGCTCCATCTCCAAGGTATCTCATCTACATGAAAAACTCCAAAATCCAAAACACTTCTGGTCCCTAGCACTTTGGATAAAGGAGACTCAATCTGTATGTCCCATCTCACAGCCACCAATAATTCTCTCTCTGTTCACAAATTGGTATTCTGAGGCAAATTGTGGCCATGAATGCTGGTTTTGCCTTGAAATGTTTAGTCCTGTTGGAAGTCCCAATGGGTTGGGGGCATGGAATCAGGGCTGGAGACTAGCTTCATGACAGGCATGCATCTGATGTTGTTTTGTAATGAGGTGATTTATTGCTCAACAATTCTCAGTGCTCATAATGAGTCCTTTTAATGAGGTAATTTGAAAACATTGCCTACCCTGTGATATTCCTGAGGTTACAAATTGCTGAGGTAAGATGCAATTTAATGGAGACAGAGCTTCCTTTACCATGAAGGGTGAGCACAAAGGGTGAATCAAATTGCATGCAAATCAGTGAGAAACAACATAGACTACATCACAATTAATGGTAGTTCTCTGACCTAAATCTGCAGATGGAAACCATGGTCATGCCTAACTTGTGTTCCCATGGGAAAATGGTATTTTAACAATATCATGCGGGTATTGAAAACTGTATGTTTGCAAAGCTCCAGTAGTGGAGAAAGAAAAACAGATTTCAGATGTGAGAATGAAAGGGAATGGGAATATATTTGTATGAAGCGTACATTATATGTAAGTAAATTATATTAGAACTTTATGTTGTTGTATTTGTTGAAATACTTGAAAGAAAATGGTGCAAACATAATTAGAATGTAAAGCCAACGTTTACATTGATGTTTTAAGTGGAAGCAATTACTTGTATGAAAATAGAAACATATGGGAGTGCTAGAAATTGGATCAATTTTGTAGCAAAATGCTTGAAAATTAAAAGACTGTAGTAACTCAGTAAATTGGCAGCATGGGTAGCTTCTCTGGGTAGAGGATTCCAAAAAGAGGCACTACCACTGAGAAGTCTCTATCTCACTATAGATATGACCTTTGAAAAAATATAGGACCATGAATAGAGTCTCCTCTGCCAATCCTGATGGACAGGGAGATAGAAAAAAACATTTTGATTACTGTGAACACAGTAAAGAGTACTGGGTCACCTCAGAGTAACAGGTTTATTATTCCATTCATGCAAAGGGCTCTTGTAGACTAGCTGGAAGGAGACGTTGGTAGCATGAGCGTTTGTAGACTAGTAGAGCGTGGGGTGGAGTAGAAATTCCAGGGACAGATCTATATATACAGGATGTGTGTGAAAATGTCTATAGGAGTGCAAAACTTTATGGGTATGGAGATGAGGTGACCAATTTAATTTTAACTATGGTCATTGGGGGACAAGGCAGGAGGAAGGATGTTGCCTAAAGCCAAGGTGAATAGATAATCATATAAATGAGTATTTGTTTAGTTTCTGAGGACAATCCTCTCTCTCCTCCAAACACAATCAAATTTGTTAAAGGTAGTGAGGAATATGTGAAATATTTGAACAATTTTGAGGTGGGAAATGAATCAACAAGATTTGGAAGCAAAAATAAGAAAAACTGAAGCTTTTTGGCATCTCACAGGTTATGTTAAGGTTGAAGCTTCATTTTGAGTCAAGGCATGTGTACAAATATATTTCTTTTCTGTTCTCCACACGCTGCTATAAATTTAAAGTTTGTGATTTATAACTGACTTATTACTAGACTATTTCTAGTGAATATGATATATAATGTTGTTGTGAATCAAGAAAATATTGATTTGGCCAGTGTGTCTGAAAACTCTGACAAAAACAACACTCACTGTATTTTGTTAAGGAGTCATTGGATTAAATAGAACATGGCATAGTCAGAGACATTTTGGGTCAACATAAACCCAGTTTTCATTGCAGATCCCATTTTTGCAATCCAAGCCATAAATGGTTGTTTCTTAGAAAATGTCATCACCAGAAGTTTTTTCATCTAACGCTAGTCCAGAGGATGCCTTTGTAGTGATGTTCTGTTAGAATATCTTTTTTTGATGGAGAGTACAGGGTGGAATGACCAAAGGGATTTATCTAATCAAGATAATTTTTTTAAATTCCACAAAGCTGAGGAGATGCCAAGTGTTTTCCAGAGTGACCATAAGTCAAGTCCTGAAAATCAAGAAAGACTTAAAACTGGATGAACTGCCTGAAAAATCAGCATTTCCAAAACCAGGGATACTTGTGCGTGTCTTGTGTCTGTGTTAAAACTGGAGGTTCACTGTACCTCCAATGGGGATCATTTGTATTTTCTCACTTTTCCCCAAAATATCAGTAAGATCTTCCACTGAAAGATGGTCTAGACAAGGTCCACTTAGGACCCACTACCTTGGGACTCGGCTTTCTGGAATATTTCTGGGATTCACTTGAAGGCTGTGACAGAAGTTGAATAGTCTTATGGTGACTGAAGCCAGGGGAAGAAGGGTGTGGAGAGATCATTGTTGCACAGAACATTCTGACATGAAAAAAGAAGTCAGTTCACCCAGTGTGGTGGTGTTCACTTTTCAACACACACTTAAACTACATTTAATATTGGGGTTGGTCTTTGAACAGAAGGAAAAGATGGTTTCTTTACTTCCACGTATAGAAGCCAGAATTGTACTGGCAATTGGGTCTTTCTTTAACACTGGCAACAGGATAGCATCTGCCCCTGTATCTGTGGCATCAGGCTAGATTGGAAGGTGAAGGACAGGCATATATGATTTGTTTTCCAACAGAAAGATATGAACAAGAGCTCATACTCCTGTTCTCACTCCCCTGCCCTTTGCCAGCATCTACTGCCTGTGGCGGTGACCACAGTCTGTTTGATGGTAGGGCTAGTCCTGTTTGGCACACTTAACAAAGCTGTGTAAACTAGCCAGTAAAAGTTACTACTACTACTAGTAGTTATCATCATAATCATTATCATGCAGCCTGTATTTCCATCCTAGTTTCAGAGGAAGGGAAACACTCCTCCTTATCAACCAACATGGAAATCCACAGACTTTTATCCTATAAATTAGTGTCAGGGATGAGGAGGATGATAAACCAAGTAGACTGGACACTGAAGAACCAGTGTCCACAATGCCTAAATAGAATTTGTCAGGATTGGCAACCAAGGTCCAAAACACACTGTAGAAATAATCCTGTTTGAGACTGCTTGAGACTGCTTTATCACACTAGGGGGCAAACAGGATTTAAACAAGAGTTAAACGAGAGTTAAAAAGCGAATGTTGTGTGATAAACATCAGCATTTCCTGTTTAGCTCTCGCTTAACTCTTGTTTAAATCCTGTTTGCCTCCCAGTGTGACAAAGCAGTACTGTAAGTGTTGGTTAATCCTGGGAATTGTAGTTTATTGTGGCATTAGAACTCTCTGACACAGAAGCAGGGACGTAGCCAGGGGGGGTCCGTGGGCTCCAGACCCCCCATCCGTTATATACAATGAATGGCACGCGCTGCTGCACCGCTGCGCCCAAGCACCATTATAATGGTGGCACTTAGTCTGCCCCCCCCCCCTTTCCTAAAATCCTGGCTACGTCCCTGATAGAAGGCCAAATGTCTCACACATTTACATTTCCAAAAATTCCCTAGTATTGAGCCAGGGCAGTTAAAGCAATCTCAAACTGGATTATTTCTGCAGTGTGGTTTAGACTGGAAAAACTCCAGATCAGGGCCATGGCATGTGGCTGTCGCGGCTCCGATCTAGCACTCAAAGGGACGGCGTGACACACCTGTTTAGGGCTGTCTTTTTTGGCCCATAGTTAGACAGAGGCTTATTTCTGCTACTCTCCTGATTTACAGCTAGACCCTAACAAGCTTGGCTTTTTGATATTTAATTTTTTTTCTTTAAAAAGTCTGAAGCCTTAGGAAATTTATATTACTCCCACAGTTTCTAACCCAAGCAAAGCTGGCAACAGCTAAATAAGCACTGGGGTAGAGATTTCAAGTGCACATACACTTTAGAAATAATGCAGCTTGACATCACTTTAACTGCCATGCTTCCATCCTACAGAATCTTATTATTTGTAGTTATGTGAGGCACCAGCATTTTTGCCAGAGAAGGCTAACGATCTTGTGAAACTACAGATCTCATTATTCCATAGGAGAGAAATACAGCAGTTAAAGTGGTGTTTGACTGCATTATTTCTACAGTGTAGATGCACCCATAATATGGAGGCTGCATAGGGATACCCGATTTAAACAAGCAAAGGTGGATACTTTCATTTGTATATAATAATGTGTATATGCATCTGGATTTGCCTCTTACACTCAAAGAGATTTTGAGTGAAATGGTTACTTCTTTTTAGCTTTAATTTTACACACGTGTGTATGCGTTGAGTATCTTGAGTAAGAACGCACATCTATATGCACACACATACATGCCTTGAGCCTTGAGGAGAGATAGGATAGAAATATATATATATCCAATTATCTTTGGACCAGACCATGTAATGACTTTAGACATGTTTTAAAGTCTTATGGTTGGAACATGGTATTTAAAAATAAAATCTATGATAGACTCCATCCCTGGATGGAGGGAGAGAGGCAGGAGCCTTCTGCCTCCCTTTTTTTTCCTGGCAAAAATGCTCTTATCAAAGTTGTTACCTTAAATTATTTTTTTTAAATATGCAGCTTTAAAAATGGGGGGCAAATAGCATCTGGGTGAAAACCTGCTTTTTCCCCTGCCACAGCCACAGTCTGGTTTTGGAAATAGATTTTTTGGGGGTGGGTGGCATGGACTAGCGTCATTCTGAATACCATTTGATGCTGCCATTGCCATATACAGAATTTTCAAACATGCTCAACTTTATCTCTGAATCCTATTCTAAGCTCTGGAATCAGTGCCCTTGGGAGCAGAAATGAGTACTCATTAATCCTTGTGTATGGATGTATTCCACATGTTTATATATTAGCCTGTTTGCTGATATATTAACTTGCTGTCATCCAACAACTTCCAAAGAGCCTTTCCTTTCCCCATGATGTTCTTGCTGCGCGTGTGCTTTAAATATGTGAAATTATTAATTCATTTGCCCTATAGAAATTCAGGGCTCCTCCAGACTGGCCCATAGCTTCGTGATTTAATGGGAGTTGTACATGAATTTATCAAGATATACCTCCTATCCTGGTCTACTTCTCATGAATATCTGGGACTATAACTTTTAAAATGCAGGCAAGGGGTAGTTCCCCTCACCCCACCATCCTGTGAATTTCAGATATAGGCAGGAATAAATCTCTTGTATCCATGATCTTGGCTACAGTGCACAATGCCAGGCCAGTGAATGGAAAAAAAACCCCATATCTGATCCAGGACTGATTATAAATGGAAAAAAAACCATACCTGGATCCAGGACTTGATTCTTGTATTACAAAGGTCTGACTGGATGAAGCTATGGGGGTCAATCTCTCCCAGCTGGATTCTCTGTACAGCAGCAGGCAAGGCCTGGAGGTAGAATGGGGAGGTGAAGGTGCAGTAATCTATCATGAGTCTATCTCTCTCACCAGGTGCCCTGTCTTCTGAGCTTGAATGTGTCTTTTTGAAGGTAGATGTCTGGGAGAGACTAGAGGGATTCTGTTGGTGTACCACTTGTCCTGCTGCTCAGCAATTTTCCTTCCTGAGCTGGCTGAGTTGATCTTGGAGGTGGTGTTTGAGTCCCCTTTGCTTTTTGTATCGGGGAGCTTCAACATCCATATGAAGACTGCTCTGTTAGGAGCATCTCAGAATGTCATGTCTTCAATGACAACAATGGGTCTATCCCAAGTAGTCCTTGGTGCCACCCATTCTGCAGGACACACTCTAGACCTGGTATTCTGCTCTGGGTGGGCTGATGATAATCTGGGTGTGGTGGAACTTTCTGTAGTCCCATTGTCATGGACTAATACTACCTGGTGGGGTTTAGATACACTGGCATTCAGAAGCCTCTGCAGGGGTGGAGGGCCAATTAACATAGTGTGTCTCAGGTGACTTATGGATCCAGAAGGATTCCTGATGGCTTGTGGGAAGATACCTATTGCCTTGGCAAGTGATCCTGTTCTCTGGAATAGGGAAAGGTCATGGTAGTAGACACAATTGCCCCCTAGCAATCCCTCCAAAAAAGTAAACCAAGTAAGCCCTCCAGTTCATTAAGGAACTGAAACAAGTGATGAAGCAAGTGGGATGGGGACTAGAGCAATGGTGCTAGAAGACTTGGAGCAGGTATTCTGGACAATAATAATGTAAATGACATTTCTTTTGAATGAGCTCATTACCGATATGTACTATTAATAATATTTATATTTATAAAAATATTTATATTATGGATATAAATATATCAATATATCCAATTATATAATTATTATTTGTGTGTGTGTGTGTGTGTGTGTGTGTGTGCATACATCAATATATGTGTGTATGTACAGCCTTAGGTAAGGAGCTGAAAGCACATAGCCAAGGAAGGCGAAAAGCTCCACATGCTAAAAGATGGTGAACAGTTTATTAGTGTTTAAAAAGCCCAGTGTGTTTTTGCCACACTAGGCCTCCCTCAGGGCCTGAAAACAAATATAAAAACACTTAAGGTATAATATATAAAAAATAGGACAACACTCATCAAAATGTGATACAAAAATATTTATATAGTTCTAAAGAAAAAAAAATTATTAATTTTTTTTCATTTCTTTACAAACACCAAACCATCATAACATGACAACATTACACCATAAAAGAACATTTGACATTTAACACAAAAACGACAATTCCCTCTACCCCTGACATAACTAAAATTACAATATAACATACATATCACTTCCGACTGATCAGCTCTCTACTTTGAATGTTATCATAATGTTGTTTAATCTTATTCTGTTTTTGAATTTATGCCTTTACACAGTTAATATAGTTTCTATTTTTGTCCATGTAGCAGATAGAGAAAAAAATTGTAGTTATTTTTCAAAATCTAGAAACTGTATGTCCCGTCTTTTCGATCTTATGAGCAAATTTTAGTTCTTTCCTATTCATAGCATTAAGTAAATCCTAAAGTTACTAAATATTCCCTGCATTCCCCCTTTTCCCCTTACAAATAGATCCTTCTATAATCAACAATACTTCTTTCAAGAAAATGAGAAAAAGGGGTCTGCTTTTAAACAGTACATTTGTCCCTTTCTCAACATCTTTCATAACATTCCATGTTGAATGGCCATAAATTAATTAAAGTAGAATGTAATTGTTCCATCTCCTATTCAGGAAGTCATAGAAGAGTTTCCAGTCTTTCTTTATGGATTCTTCATTTTTCTCCTTTAACCAACATGTCATTCTGTCCATTTCCGCCATCATCAGAACCTTCATTAGCCATTTATCCATAGATGATATTTGATTTGATTTCCAGTAGGTAGCATAGTTAATTCTAGCACAAGTGAATAAATAGAACAGAAGTTTACCATATTGTCTTTCTACATCACTTCCCATCATACCTAATAGATATGTTTCAGGCAGAAAAGAAATTGTGATATTTAACTCTTTAGTTATAATTTCATACACATTTAACCAGTATTTTTTGGCCATCTTACAAGACCACCACATGTGATAGTAAGACCTGGTCACATTTAAACATTTCCAACAGAAAGAATCAGCTGTCTTATACAATAAAGAGATTTTTGAGGGGGAAAGATGCCACCTATATATCATCTTGTATACGTTTTCTTTCAATTCTTGATTTACAGTATATCTTAAGCCTTGGTTCCAAATTCTTTCCCACTTCTTATATTCTATGTTATGGCCCACATTTTGAGCCCACCGTATCATACTATTTCTGATAATCTCTGATAAAGAAAATTATATATACCCTTCAAAAGAATTGATTGGAGTTGTGAACACTCTCCAAAATACAGGATCATAGAGATAAAGGGAGCAGACACGGCAGCATTTCTGTAGATATACCTATTTCAGATTACCTTGGGAAGACATAATCAATGATATATCTTGATGGGACATAGGGACATACTGTAAGATACAAACTCTCCTGACAATTGCTCATTATATTCATATCATCATATTATAATCATATTCATACATATGTTCTAATATATACTTTCTCTATTGTATTCAAATTAAAGACTGCAGGTCCAAATCTTCATTCAAACCTGTAGGCACCAAGGATTTCAATCTTAGAATCTGTTCCATCTCTTTTTACTTTAAAATACATTTTTTATTATTATAAATTCTTTCTGTCACCCAAAACTGGAAATCAGCTGTAGAATGTTGCATATCTACATAATGACCAACATAAAGCAAACCATTTTGCCATTTTATATAAGGGAACCATTTTGCAGTGCCATTGTATTTAATGGGACTGGAGCATCCACATTGTATTTAATGGTAGGAGGCATCCTGGAACCAAACCTCAGCAGATACCAAGAGTCTACTCTGTATGTGTGTGTATGAATAAAAAAATAAATAAAGGAAATATCCACAGATTCATAATCAAGAAAGAGGCTCTCTTCTTGATTATGTGGCTGGAGCATATGTTTCCTTAAGACATCCATTATCAAAATGAATTCTCAGCTGAACAGACTTAACATGACTTTCTAAGGGCATAGCAGTGAGCATCCATGCAGTTAGCCTCTTGCCCCTGGCAAGTAAGCCTTCTTTCTGGGTGGGTTGTTTGCCCAATCAGTCTGCTGAAGCTGTGGCCCATAGATTATGAGCAAGCAGGCTTCCATTAAGTGCAAAATAGATTATCAGAGCAAAAGCAAATTAAATAAATGCTCCCACTGGCTTGGTATGCCCATACATCATTTTGTGTGGATACATTTTGGACATATGTGTTCCTTCTTGTATACTCGAATTTGAGGTGTGTATGTAGCCTTACATATTGTAGCTTTTGGAAATAAATATTAAGATTGATTTGTTGAGCAATGTGTTTCATTACATGCATTTGGAATTCTGTTCTAAATGCCCCCCAAAGCTCCCCATAAAAATACTTTGTATTAACTTGCAGAATATGATTTTATTTTTTTAACTTGCACACTTGTGTATGTATAAATTATATCAGTTTATTGAATTTACACAATTTTAGGACATGAGTTTCTGTTAGTGCACCTAAAATATTCAGATGAACAGTAGCACTGATGATATATAAATATTAAATAGACCAGATCTTGGGAAAGTAGTCATGCCAACTGGATGCTGTGGCATGTTGTGATCTAAAAAAAGTATGTTTCTTAATCTGTTACTAGTATGGTTTAACCACACTGCAGAATTAAAGCTACACCACCTTAACTGCCATGACTTATCCTACGGAATATTGGGATTTTTAGTTTGGTCAAACACCAAAGCTCGCTGACAGACCAGGTTGAATATCTCACCAAACTGCAAATCCCAAGATTTTGTAGATAAGTCATGGCAGTTAAAGTGATGTCATACTGTGAAAGGAACCTTGGAAGATGCAACTTCAGCCACCAGGTTGTGAGTTCAATCCCAGGGCTCCAGGGTTGACTCAGCCTCCCATCCTTTCGTAGTTCAGTAAAATTAGTACCCAGCTTGTGGAGGGACCATATTACCCTGGTTCTAAAGTCCCTCCACTGGCTGCCCATTAGCTTCTGGACCCAGTACAAGGTGTTGGTTATCACCTTTCAAGCCCTAAATGGCTTGGGTCCAAACTATCTTCGGGACTGCCTTCTCCCCTACAATCCTCCCTGCGCACTCCGCTCCTCTGGGAGAGGCCTACTTCAGCCACAAAAATCTAGGCTCTTGGCTATCTCCCAGAGGGCATTTTCCATCATCGCCCCCAGACTGTGGAATGGCCTGCCAGATGAGATCTATCTACTTACATACTTAGACAGCTTTAAAAGGCTGTTAAAAGAGATCTCTTCTGGCAGGCCTTCCCAGAATAGAGAACCTGGCCTCAGAAAAATGTCTGGGAATAAGATACTGCCGCTCCCATGGATTGTTTGCTGATGTGATTTTGTTGACCTTCTGGTCAGTTTTTAACTTGTATGTTTTTTGTTTGTTTGTTTGTTGTTTTTAATTCTGCATTGGATTTAATACTTTTTTAAGGAGGGGAGGGCACCAGTGATTTTATATGTGCTGTATTTTTAACTTTGTTAGCCACCCCGATTGTTCTCAGAGGGGCGGGATACAAATAAATTTTATATTATTATTATTATTATTATTATTATTATTATTATTATTATTATTAGGGAAATTGGCTTAGAGATGGTAAACCACTTAGAGAATGCTGAGTTCACTATTAAGCAGTATAGAAATGTAAATGCTATTGCTATTGATAAACTGCTTTAGTGTGGCCAGTGAATAAGACTGTCCCTGTGAATGAGTCATATATACACAGTTGTCCCTCCTTATTCATGGATTCTGTCAGAGGCACTACACTCGTCTCTCCACATTTGCTGGGGTTAGGGGCACAGGATCCCCCATGAATGTGGAAAACTGCAAATAACAAAAACACTATGTTTTTATTTGAGAGAATACCTCCCTAAGAATCTCTAGGTCCTCCAATGCAACTCTGTGGTCAACATCTGCCAGACATGGACCACAGAATTGTGCTGGAGGAACTACAAATGCCTAGTGGAGTGTTCTCTTTAAGAATCTCTAGGTCCTTCAATGCAACCTCTGGTGAAAGTTGACTATAGAGTTGCACTGGAGGACCTAGATATTCCTAGAGAGAACATATTAATAAAATCCATGAATAATCAAATCCACAAAAGTGTATTTTATTACACCATTCTATTGAATGGTACACACACACACACACACAAAGAGAGAGAGAGAGAGAGAGAGAGAGAGAGAGAGAGAGAGAGATGCTTGGACAGATAAGACTGAAATTGAATGCTCAGAGGAAATAAGAATATAAAGACAAAGAGAAGGACTTGATTACTGAAGACATCATTTAAAAACTGCGAGCTTTAACCCAGACTCTCTCTATTAAAAAATGTTTAGCAGAAACAGCCTAGGTATTTGACATTTTTTTATTCGTCTGAGGAGACATAGAAATTTATTTGAAGAATAAGCAGGGATTCTTAGCCTAGGAATCTTTTACTACAACATGTTCTACATTTTGTGTGGCTTATTGTGATCATAATATAGAGGGAATAAGTGAAGTAGGTTGACAACTCTGGTTTTCACAGAGTGTAGCATTGTGGGAAGTACTTTCAAGATGATGCTCTAAAGAAAAAGGAGCCCGGAATAGCAGTAGAAGAGGCTGCAGAATAATTTCATATTGGGGAACAAAAGGATGTGGCAGATATTATTGTTGGGGAAGTAAGGAGAGGCTTTTAATTTGTTTTCCTTTGATCTGTCTTTTGTTGTTTCTGCCCTAATAGTTGGGGGCTTATGCTTTGGGGTTGGAAAGTCATGTCCAAAGATTGCAATAGAAAAGAAAAAGAAGAAAAATGCCATTCTTTTTCAAAGGAATCTAATCTGTGGTGGTCATCATGTCAATGGCTGGTGTCATAGCACAGATGATATTTTTTGCTTTCTGTGTATGTATGTGTATGAGACAGAATGTGCAAGTGTAGCAAGTATGCCAAGTGACAAATCTGTTATATACATGGTGAATACTTGCATAATCCTGCCTGCAGGATAACATTGCCTTTACTCTATTGAGACAGGCAGATACATACCATAGTAGTAGAAAGTGTAATGTAGTGGTTTTAGCATTGGACTAGGACACTGGGAGACCAAGGTTTGAATCTGATATAATTTATATGTACCAAATGTCCAAGTTAAAAAAAAAATCAGATTCTGCACATTAATAAAAAAGTATTTCTGAGGGGATTTTTGGAGAGCTTTTAGAACAGAATTCCAAACATATGCAATGAAACACAGTGCTCAATGAATCAATCTTAGTATTTCCCCCCCAAGGGTTATAATATGTAATTCACTGATGAACATCTGTCTTGAGCAGGACTGCAGGGTAAGGCCATGGATATCCACTGAGTGACCTCAGACAAGTCACACTTTCTCAGTCTAGAGTATGGCAATGGCAACCCCCCTCTGTAGAAACTTGCCAAGAGAACCTTATGATAGGTTCACCTTAGGGTTGTCATAAGTCATAAACGACTTGAAGCCACACAACAACAATAAAGAAAGAATCAGGAGTGTGGGTCTCATTTTTTTATTTTATTTTATTTGCCACAAGGCTTGTTCATAAGCTCTCATGCTTCAGCAGTGCAACAACCCTGCCTGCTATCTTTTTTGGTACCCACACTTCAGAGTGTCCTTCAATGCAGTAAGTCCATCTTACATTTGTACTGGGAAACCATCTCTTAGCAATAGGATACTTACAGTGTTTTTCCCTGTCTATAATTGTTTCTTTTCTGGCAACTTTTGCTTTGTCACCTACTGTGATCCTTTCTGTTACTTTTGTAACTTTTTAAAAAAAGTTTAAATGTATCCTTTTGGAATTGCTAGGCTTCCAATAAGCATATTAATGCAGTGGCAATAAGAGTCTTATGTGAACATAGAGCAATATGAGAACAAAAGAGGAATGAAAGCTCACCTAGAGAACATGTGTTTTGCATGCAGAAGGTTATAAATTCCTGGGATTTACAGCCAGAAACATTTGATTCAGCAAGGGGATACACAGTAAAACACTGCACAATTATAGTGGGTCTTTGATATCTGCTGGGGTTTGGTTCCTGAATCAGCTGTGGATAGCTAAATCCATGGAGGCTCAAGTCCCCCTTCAGTAATAATAATAATAATAATAATAATAATAATAATAATAATAATAATAATAATAATAATAATAATAATATAATAAAAATAAATAATAAAAAAAGCCCTCCCTCCAGTCCATCTGCCTTGGTCCAGGCCTTGGCGTAGAGAGGAACTGCTGCAACTCTTACCCTTCCTCCACCACTCCCTTCTCTCTGTGTCATGTCTTTTTAGATTGTACCCGAGGGCAGGGAACGTCTAACAAAAGAGTGCATGTACCACTGTGTAAATTTACAGTGCTTCATAAATAAAGGTTAATAATAATAATAATAATAATAATAATAATAATATAATAATAGTAAATGTGTCTCTTACATAAAATGGTGAATCAAGGTTTGCTTTTTGGAATTTATATACAGTGGCCCCTTGTTATCTGCTGGGGTTTGGTTCCAGGAAGCCCTGTGAATAACAAAATCAATGTGTGCTCAAGTCCCATTAGATTCAATGGCATAGCAAAATGGTGTCCCTTATATAAAATCAAGGTTTGATACTTGAAATTTATACTTTTTTTTGAGTATTTTCAAGCTGTGGACGCTTGAATCCATGTATAAAAAAATCCATGTATAAGGAGGGCCAACTGTATTTTAAAAATATTTTCAAGCCATGGATGTTGAAACTACTTTTCCACTTTGAATTCACTTTGCAGCAATTTAAAGTAATCTGAGGACAAAGGTGGGAAAAGGGAGGAGGAGCAGACAGAAACTGGGATATTAATCAGGACTGTCCCTACCAAATCAAGACATTTGGAGAGTTGGGTAATTGGTATCAAAGTACTATAATTATGGTATAATTAAGATGATTGGAAGGGCTTTTTTCTACTGGAGTCTTGAGAGAACTGTCTCCAAAACCAATGCCAGGTTGATGCCACTACTGGTGGTCTCTTCAGTCTACTAGATGAATGAACAAATAGCCTGACTTGTTATTTTACTATTTCCTGCATTTCTTAGGAACTCTGTTGTTATCTTTAAGAGAAAGTTTCATGCAGCAAAAGGCCTGCTCCACAGAGTCCCATGCTCTGAATTGCAACTAGCTGCACAGGTTTTCTAATATTTTGTTGACACTAAGATTTTGTGCATTTCTAAAGTTCCTTTTACTAGGGATGTGTGAAGTATGCATCCCCTCTGGTGTTGTTGGACCCATGAGCTTTAGCCAGCATACTTAGACTGCTGGGAATTGCAGTCCAGCAGCATCTGAAGGGACTCACTTCACCCACCCTGCCTTATATTAGAAGTGTTCTGTCATATTTTCTTCTACAGTGAACCCTCCACATTCTCTGGTGTTAAGGATCCAGGACCCCCATGAAAGTGGGAAAAAATGCAAATAAAACACACACACTCTATCTATCTATCTATCTATCTATCTATCTATCTATCTATCTATCTATCCATCCATCTGAGGGAACACTTCTCTAGGAATCTCTAATTCATCTTGCAGAAGTTGACCATAGAGTCACACTGGAGGATCTAGAGATTCTTAGAGAAAAGAGTTCTCTAGGCAATGCCACAAATCTGGTGGGCCCACTGTTATTGGTAGCAATTGGTTTCTTGCTGAAAATAATACGGTAAGCTGAATTTCCACGTTAGTGGTGTGGTGAATCTATTGCATGTTTTAATCTGAATTTGGAGGGAGCAATCCAAGCTGCTGAACCTGTTTGGGGATAGGGATCACCACAATGGATAGGTCCTTTAAAATTCAGACCTAAAGACAAATCATATTCACCATCCTGTTGATGTGGAAGCCACCAGCTTTTTGAAGTTTCACTGGCTTCTTCATCAGGCAAATTGTTACAAACCAAAAAGAAGAAAAGAATTGAAGATGTTAGTCCTAGGCCTGCATTTGCTGTTATTTTTCTCAGTTCAGATGGTATGGACGGGTGTCTCTTGTACGCTGGCACCTTCTCTTTCTGGCAAAAAAAGGAGTTATGTGTGTGGGGATGGGGGTGGAGTTTCAATAACTAGAAAGTTAAGAAGACATGCATAGAAGTAAAAAAAATCATAGGCAAGTTCAACAAATCCTTATTTAAGCAAAGCTGGCTGTTAAAAGAAGAAGGAGGAAACGGTAGGGCCACTGCGTGGAGAAGACGGCAAAATGCTAACAGAGCACAGAGAAAAGGCAGAATTACTCAACACCTTCTTTGCTTCAGTCTTCTCAGAAAAGGACAAGGGTGTTCAAGCTGAGGAAAATGGAGCAGAGGACAGAATAGGGGAATTTCAGCACCGAATAAGTAAGGAGATAGTACAGAAATACTTGTTTAATCTAAATGAATATAAGCCTCCAGGACCAGAAGAACTACATCCAAGAATATTAAAAGAGCTGGCTAATGTAATATTGGAGCCATTGGCAATGATATTTGAGAACTGGAGAAGAGGAGAAGTCCCAGCAGACTGGAGGAGGGCAAACTTTGTCCCCATCTTCAAAAATGGGAAAAGGAGGATCCCAACAATTATCATCCAGTTAGTCTGACATCAATACCAGGAAAGATTCTAGAGAGATCATTAAACAGAGAGTCTGTGAACATCTAGAAGGAAATTCCATAATCACAAAAAGTCAACATGGGTTTCAGAGAAACAAGCCATGCCAAGCAAATCTTATCTCTTTCTTTGATAAAATTATCAGCTTGGTAGATGAAGGGAATGCTGTGGATATAGTATATCTTGATTTCAGTAAGGCCTTTGACAAGGTTTCCCATGACATTCTTGCAAACAAGCTTGTAAAAGGTGGGCTAGACAAAGGAACTGTTACATGGATTTGTAATTGGTTGACTGGGCAAATCCAAAGGGTGCTCAACAATGGCTCCTTTTCATCCTGGAGAGAAGTGACCAGTGGGGTCCCAAAGGGCCCAGTTCTATTCAACATCTTTATCAATGACTTGGATGACAGAATTGGGGGCATACTTATCAAATTTTCAGATCACACCAAACTAGGAGGAGTAGCTAATAGGATCAAAATTCAAAATGACCTTAATAGATTAGAAAGCTGGGCCAAAGCAAACAAAATGAATTTCAACACAGAGAAATGTAAGGTACTACACTTAGGATGGAAAAATGAAATGAACAGATATAGGAAGGGTGACACCTGGCTGAACAAGACTATGTGTAAAAGGGATCTAGGAGTCCAAGTAGATCACAAATTGAACATAAGTCAACAGTGCAATGCGGCAGCTAACAAGGCCAATGGGATTTTAGGCTGCATCAATAGAAGAATAGTGTCTAGATCAAGGGATACAGTAGTGGCATTCTATTCTGTTCTGGTCAGGCCCCACCTGGAATACTTTGTCCAGTTCTGGGCACCACAATTTAAAAAGGACATTGAGAAACTGGAGCATGTCCAAAGGAGGGTGACTAAAATGGTGAAGGGTCTGGAAACCATGTCCTATGAGGAACGACTTGGGGAGCTGGGGATTTTTAGCCTGGAGAATAGAAGGTTAAGAGGTGATTTGATAGCCCTGTTGAAATATTTGAAGGGATGTCATATTGAGGAGGGAGCTAGCTTGTTTTCTCCTGCTCCAGAGAACAGGACACAGAGCAATGGATGCAAGCTCCAGGAAAAGAGATTCCATCTCAACATTAGGAGGAACTTCCTGACATTAAGGGCTGTTCAACAGTGGAACAAACGCCCTCTTAGTGTAGTGTAATCTCCCTCCTTGGAGGCCTTTAAACTGAGGCTTGATGGCCATCTGTTGGGGATGCTTTGATTGAGATTTCCTGCATGGCAGGGGATTGGAATGGATGGCCTTTGCGGTCTCTTCCAACTCTGTGATTCTCTGATTCTATGAACACTGTGTTTTAGAAAAATACTATTTTCCCACAAGGCTGTGCTGTAACACCTATGAAGTGGGATGAATATTATACCTGTACTGTATGAGCCAGCATTGTGTGGTGGTTTCGGTGTTGGACTACAGCTTTGGAGATGAGAGTTTTGATTCCCAACACAGCCATAAAAAACAAAGAAGAAAAGAAAGAAAGAAAAAAGAAAGAAAGAAAGAAAGAAACACTGGGTGACCTTAGGTAACTCAATCTCCTCTGAAAAATCTTGCCAAAAAAAGCCCCATGATAGATTTGCCATAGGGCCATTATAAGTTGGAAAGGACTGAAGGCACACAGAATAACAACAAGCTGTATGAGATGGGATTGTGTTGGCTGTGCAGGTGCTCAGAGGGACTAGTTTATTTCCTGAGAGCTATGTCTGCTCACATAACATAGGTAGGGAACATATTGGTACAGAAAGCTGTGTTTGTAACTTGACGGCTGGCCCCACTACGGGGAGCAAAGTCCATCCACTTGGAGCAGCAGGCAATACTCATCCCCAAGAGTGCAAGGCATGTTTTTCAGAGGGGAACAGCAAATACATTAGGCATGAGCCCTGTGCTTTGGGGGTGAGCCTTGCCTGTTGCTCCTAAGGAAAGCTGTGCCACCTGTAAAATGTAGAAGGGTCCTTCCACCTCAAACCTGTTGCCCATCATGTTTGTTTGATGTTTCCCCTCTGTTTTCTGTTCTGTAACATTTTTGGATGAATGAATTACGTTACTGAGGCCAGGAAGGCCAGCAAGTTGGGTTCTAAAAGTATACAAAATTGGGGTTCGAGTTGAGTAAATGTATCATTTATTGCTGCATTGAGTCTAGGTTGAGTCATTGAAGTGACTTGAATTTCACTTGAGTTCGAATTAATTGAATAGAGTCTGTATCATTGATCATCAAAGAAGTCCTTCTGACCTTTTTTAAAGGGTTCTGTGTACCACCCATAAAATGATTACAGTGACACTTTGAGGAGGAAGGCAGAAGGATTTAAATAAATAAATAAATAAATAAATGTGAGACAGCTGGATCAAAGGTCAAGTATCTCCACATCTTAGGATTTCTAAATAATATCTTCAGAGCCCCTTGCAGGATGGGTGTGATAGGATGCTTTCAAAATACAGTTCTCAAAATACAGATCCATTCTTGGGCCCCCTGCATAAGGCAAATTCTGCAAATGATTAAGGCTCATTTATTTGAATGGGATGTGCTGCTGCGGTGCACAGTGCACGCCATAAGCACGCACACCATTCAGTATATTAGGGCTTGCTATCTGCATGACCTTAAATCCACATATGGCAAGCTTTCCTTTCCTTCTACTATGTTATTGAATGCCTCTCAAACAATCCTGTCAGTTGAAGAAGCACAGCTCCCCACAAACCCTGCTTTTCTGCTGGATGTTTTCCCAGCCCTGTTCAACCTTATGCAATATGAAGGTCGATCAATTGCTATTTGCAGTTTGTACCAAACAGTTGATTGTGAGTATAGTCCCTTCATTTGTTCATTGTTCATTTGTTCATGGGCTGTCCTTAAAACAGATGACTGCACCTGTTTGAGGCAAACATGAATCATTTACAAGTGTACAGTCTCTCATAGCCAGAATCCAAATTGCAACATGCAGTTATAATAATATATTTGAGTACTAACTTTTGCATTTTCATGCTCTTATTTAATTTATATCCCATCTTTCTCCCAAGGTAGCTCACAATAGTAATTAATATAAAATACAGTGGAAACTATATATGTTTTTGTGTCCTTTGCCTTACCATTATTTATACCAGGTTGTTGTTTTGCAAAGGGATCTTGTAACACCTTTGAGACTAAGTGAAAGATGTTGTTGCATAAGATGTCTAGACTTAGTCTATTTCATGAGATGAATAGAGTTAACTAGTGCCTAAGATCAGACCATTAAGATCAGACCCTTATAAGAGGATTCTATAACTATCCATAGAAATGTAAAACTTGTGGGGATGGTGATGAGGTGACAAATTCAGTTTTAATTACAGTTGTTGAGGGACAAAGACAAAAGGGAAAATGTTGCCTGAGGCTAATTTGGGTGGATGACCATATGAATGATGGAGGGAATTTTGGACTGTGGTGTGTGCAGCCTGGGAGCCAAAAAAGGAGATATGATAAACTGGCTGAGTGCACTTTCATGATGCTGTAGTGTTAACCAATGTTATAATATATGTAGTGGTAACTATGGTCCTTATCACACGTGAGAGTGGAACTCCAGTCCAGAGCCAATCCAAAATGAAGGGGAAGCAGAGTCAATTCGAATCCAAGGCAATTCACATGATGAATTATCACACGTGAAGAACGAAATTGTGGTGATTCCTGAGTCAAAGCGGAGCGAGTGCACATTAAATTATCACACTGGTACATACCATTCGGATTCAACGATTTGAATTGGGACACTTGCACATGCTCAGTGGGGCTCTGAATGCATCGTGAACATTTGAATTTCAGGGTGAAGAAGGGGGCCACTTCCTGTTTCCAGTTTCACATGAATGCTAGTCTCATGTTAATGATAGGGAATGTCACCTCTGCTTCATCCGAATGTGTCACCTATCACTAAATGCCCTCTGCTTCATCCGAATGTGTCACCTATCACTAAATGCCCTCTCCTTTATCCAAATGTATCACTGGCAAAATTATTATTATTATTATTATTTTGCAGTGAAAGAATTTTTAATAGTAGTAGTAATAATAATAATAATAATAATAATAATAATTCCTTAATAATAATAATATTAATAAAAATATTTCACTGCAAAATAATCAGTGTAGAAGCTGCAGGTTTACTTGGAAGTAAATCCTTTGGATCTGAAGGAGCCCCATTTTGAAGGAATGCAGAAATTATCTGGTTTCCCTTATTCTCCATGCTCTCTAAAGTACCACCTCCCTGAATCCAGTCCAGTCTCCTTCCCTTTGTAACAGTTGCCTTCTCTTAGGTTGCATCAGCACTGGGGAAATAATCCAGTTTGACTCCACTTTAACTGTCCTGGCTCAGTGCTATGGAATTCTGGGAGTTGAAGTTTGTTGTGGGGTCCTTGGCTTGAGGCTATGGAATTCTGGGAGTTGAAGTTTGTTGTGGGGTCCTTGGCTTGAGGCTATGGAATTCTGGGAGTTGGAGTTTGTTGCTCCCCCCAGCCTCCGATGGCCCCCTCCATTGCTCGCATCTCTCCCCGCAGCCTCCTGTTTCATTCCCTTCATCCCTGTCAGCTACATCCAAATGTGTCCTCCGTTCTTGAAGGAGTACTGGAAGCAAATGGGGAAAACTGCAGCACAGCATCATGGGAAATGTGGGACCATGGAGATTTGGGGGGGTGTACCAGGATGGAAGCAAAGTTGCATTCCACACCAGACCAATTCGGATTGAAATCGAAGTCAGCTTGGAAATAATTTTTGTGAATTTGCTTGTTACTGAATTCACAAAAATCAAGAGTCACTTTGGATTGACTGTGGATCCACCTTGGAACGACCCCCCCCCCCCCGGAAAGCAATCATGTGTGATAATTCATTACGTTTTAACATGAATTCGCAAGGTTGGACCCGTAGTGGCTTCAGATCAGAGCTGCAAAATCCTCCGTGTGATAAGGGCCTATGTTACAGTCAGATGCCTATATCTGTAATTGTTGACAATCTCATATGAGTTTTGTGTCAGAAGTGGATACCATTCTCTTCTAAACTTCCTGATCCCACACTCCCTGCTGGAAATCAGAAATTCTGTTCACTGGGGTTGAACCTTTTCTTGGTGTCAGATTCTGTAAACTGAAGATGTGGAATAATATCACACTACACTCTAATAGTGCTATTATTCAACTTTAACTGCAGTGGCTACCTCCTGTGGAATTCTGGGATTTTCAGTGTAGGGAGGGGCATTTAGGATTCTCAACCAAAGAGCTCTAAGACCTCACTAAACTACAAACCCCAGAATTCCCCAGAAGGCAACCATAACAGTTAAAGTGAAATAATAGTGCTAACACAGTATAGGGTGTTATTTTGGATTATCTTGGTTCTAGATCAGGGATTGGAAACTTCAGTGGAGACCAATTTTAGCCCTTGCTCTTCCACCCTGAGCCTCACCTTTGGCCAAAAATGCTACCTGAGAATGTTCAGAAGTCACTTAAAGTTTGACATTCTGGGGGAAAATGTCCCAAATTCAGCTGATTTTTACAATTTTAAGTAAGCTTTTTGAGTCAAAGTGGTTAGCTTAGTTTTCATGTGTGGCATAATTCCAGGGGTCTTGGGGGGCATTTCATGGAGATTTTTTTTTTTAAAAGACCAATTTGAGGTAGTTGGGGCCACTTGGTGTGGTAATCCAGGTGCCACAAAATGGGTTTGGGAGCCACTGGTGGTCTTTTGGCCACCCATTCCCATCCTTGCTCTTTCTTCTAAGATAGGGAAAGACAACTGTGGGAGGCTAGGGGCCATATCCGTCCCCAGGAGTGCTTGAAGGGATGCATCCCCACCATACCACCTCCACATAATACTAATATTCTTTTTGCCCCCAGATGAGTCCAAACACCCTCTAGGGGTGTGTGTGGGATTTTCACCATGTTTGTAGACCCCCTCTGGTCCATTTTTAGGCACTGGAGAGCATTTTTTAAAAAAACGAAACAAAACAAAAAACACCTCATGGCTTAAAAAATGATTTGTTGACCCCTGGAGACCAGATCTGGGACTGCATGTGTCCTGTAGGCTGCATTTGCTCACTCCTTTTTCAGGAGTCTTTGTTACAGAATTTTGAGTATTACTTTACGTGCATGGGAAATTAATGCAATGGTAAATTACTACAATCCCTGGTGCCCCCATTCTTGGGGTTTGGAATGTATATTGAGTGTTTTCAATCTGTGGGCCATTCTTTCCATATTGCTTGAGAAATTTTAGTTAGAAGTAGAGAAGATTCTGTCTCTGTAGCTTAGAGCAGTTCTATTGGGATGTCATCTGTTCCCAGTGCTTTATTTCTCTGAAATGCTCGAAGTGCAGCTCCCATTTTCACTTGCTAAAATTGGAGGTTGGACCTGTCAGTGTTTCCCATGTATTTGCATGCACTTTCAAGTTCCTTGTTGATTTATGGTGACCCCATAAATTTCATAGGGTTTTCTTTGGCAAGAAATCCTCAGAGGTGGTTTTGCCAGTTCCTTCCTCTGATAGCTTATATAGTGTCTGTTATTCATTGGCATTCTAACTGACTAGGGCTGACCCTTCTTAGCTTATAGGATCAGACAGGATCCATTGCATTTAGGGTATCTTGGTCTTCTCGGTTATATTGCCTTGTTTAAAACTTTTAAAGATTCCCAGCCAAAGTTTTTTTTCTCAGTTACAGATGGCTTCAGTGTGCCATTATTCGAACATCTTCAAAGAAACTTCCCAGGTTCTGCTCCAAAGGCCACCAAAGTTGCTGTGCCTTAAACTGAATGTGCTGTGGGACCTGAAGGGACTTTTCCAAAGTGACAATTATTGTTAAGGTATTGCATTCCCCCAACACACCAGTGCACTTCAGCAATTGTCACTTTGGAGAACTCCCCCAGGAACTATCTGAGTCATCTCGCAGGCACTATGGCTGTCGTTTTTCCTTGTCAGCCTTGCCTGCAGAAGTCTGCTTCAGCCCTGTCCTGATCTCACCAAGCATTAATTATTAAACTTGTTGTTAGTTTTGCATTCTCTATATGGCCTTCTATTTAAATTTGTAAGGAGGAGGGAAAATATTCCTAATCCACTGTAATAATGAGAGGGCTTTTTAAGGGGGCACTTTTGGGCAGTGGGGTCTAGGCTGGCTTGTTCATTGTTATCTTTCTGCTAGCACAGACTTTTTATTCAGGTAAGCCTTTGGAGAAGGAACTTGCTTGCAGGAAAGGATTTAACCTAGATGGGTGTGTGTGTGTATACTATTGGTGTGTTTAAATTACATTTTAAAATTGTACTTTAAATGTGTTATGCTTTCATTCATTTTATGTATTCACTGTACAGATATGCCTCAGTTAACAGAAGTCTATGTGTTCCTGAGCATGATGTCTTTAAGAGAAACTTTGGTACCAGAGTCAGAAATAACATGAAAAGAATAGGGATAGTTTCCTACACCACAGAAAAAAAGAACAGCTTGAACATGTTTTGGCAGATTTTTTTATTTGAAATTAAAGATCTGCCTAAATGCCCTAAAGGCACCAGATCCTCTTGATCTTTCAGGCTAAGCAGGATCAGCCATGGTTAATACTTGTATGGGAAAATACCTACAAATGCCAGGAGTTGTAGGCTATATTTCAGAGAAAGGAACTGGCAAAATCACCCTTAAGTAATGAAAGTTTCCTCTCTTTCACCATCTTCCCAATGCTGATGCTGCTAAAAATCTAGCTAGACAGTGGACAAGGAGGAAAGGGGAGGTCTAGGCAGACATAAAAAATACTTTGTTAAAAGAAACTTCTTTTCCAGAGACTTTCTTAACAGAATTGTAGAGTTGGAAGGAATTCCAACACTGACCTCACTCCACTTCCTGCTGATATTAGAAATCCACAGATAATTCTGACGAATGGCTAGTCTCTGAAGATGCCAACCACAGATGCAGGTGAAACATCAGGAATAAATTATTCTAGGACATGACATAGCCCAATCCCGCACCCTCCCACAAAAAAAACTATGGATGCTGGCTATGAAATCCTTCAACTTCACATTTCTTTAAAATCTTTATTTGATGGAGACAGATCATTCACCACTGAGCAGTTCTTGCATTAGGAACTTCTTCCTAATGTATAGCTGTACGTCTTTATTCTTGTAGGTTGAATCTATTGGTCCAAGTCCTATCCCCTGTGGAAAAAAGAAAATATAGTTTATCCAGTATCTATATAACAGCCTGAATTTTTTTTTCTTCACTTCTGAACAACTTCTCAAGGAAAAACATACCTGACTTCCTCGAATGTTTCTCACAGGACTTGGTCCCAGACCTTTTACCATCTTTTTTATCTTCTGTACTCCTTCAGAATGATAAATAAGGTGAGGGGAAACATTTTCCATGGAAAAAGGAAAGATTTTATCTCTCCCTCCTGCTTGGGAACTCTAGTGCTCAAATTACAGAGAACGTTTCTAAGTTCTGTTCGTGTGCTACTAGTATTCACAGACAAATATTAGGGCGAGGGGTGGAATTTTAATACAGAAACCTTAGTTACATATTTAAGTGTAAATGTCAGCTATTAAATTTTAACATTTTACATTCCTCAGCTTTTACTTTTTGAGTATTAGAAACTGTTAGACATTTATATTTAATTTAGGTTTTATAAATTTTAGCTGTATTTTAGCCGCATTTGTGTGCATTTTTTTTTTATATTTGGTCTATGACTGTGAATGAATGAATGAAAATTTTCTGTGTAGTGTGATGTTCAGGATTCCAATCTGCCAACTAGACAGCAAATGCCATTTCATTTCCTCCTTTCCATGGGTTCAGTCAGTCAATTAATTAATCATTTTATTTATATCCTGCTTTCACCATAAAGTAGGACTCAAAACAGCCTACAGAATAAACAGTGACAAAAATAAAACCACTTATAGTTAAAAACATACAATTAAAATAATATTTTAATAATAATAAAATAATATTAAACTGTCTATAGAATTAATGCCATATAAAACATTAATTCAAAATAATGTAAAAGTGTAAGTTAAAAACAGTAAAAGAGTAAAATGAAAAACCTATATAAAACATTATAAATACCTCACTTAGAAAGACAACAAGGAAGGAGCAAATCTAGCCTCCTTTGGAAGAGAGTTCCAGAGTGTCGGAGCAACCACAGAGAAAGCCTCTACCATGTTCCTACTAAACATGCCTGTGAAGGTGGTAGGACTGACAGAAGTGCCTCCCTTAAAGATCGTACCATGCAGGCAGGCTCATATGGGAAGATAAGGCTCTTTAGATAGCCTGGAACCAAGCTGTATACTGGTTTATAACTTATAACCAGTCTGTTGAATTGTGCCTGGAAACAAACTAGCAGTTAACTGAGCAGTTGTAGCAAAGGAGAAGTCTGCTTCCTATCATCAGCCCCCATTAACAATTGAATATTCCCTCTCTTAAAGATAATGAATATTCTGAGGCCACTGGATATCCTTGGTCCTCATTCAGCAATCCTTGGGTTCCCTTCACCAGTAAGATTCTTTTCAAAGAATGCCAATTCATACTTTTCTTCTGTATTCTCGAATGCCACCATTTTGACTACATAAAGATCCATGCTGAAAGAGTGAGCTCTCTATTAGTATTTAAGGTAGAACTCAGAGAACGACCACTACGACTTCCGGGAAAGATGGCGGAGTGAAAGCTGCAACTTGCGGTAGCAGGCGAGAAGCAGTACCGCTTATAGTGTCTTTTGTGGGGAAAATCGCTCCCCCCGGTAAAGGGGACTTGGGCGGGCCCGCGGGGTTCTCTAGGAACCACTAGATTTTGCAGAAGGAGCCCCCAAAGAGGCTCTTTGTGGAGGATCGGTGGGGGAAAGGAGGATGAAGGCAAACCACGACTATAAGCAGGGCGTAAGCAAAGCCCCGCCGGCCCGGATTTTAGGGGAAGAAAGAAGAATAAGATTGAGAGGAAAGAAACTGTTGCTGTAGATTGAGATCCTCATCAAATACACTTTATCGGAGGCAGAGAGGAGGAGTATTGGAATAAGAGAAGGTCAAGCTAAGACTATAAAATAATAAGACGGAGAAAACGGGTGATATCAGAAGGGGAGTTACAAACTGAGGGGTGAAGCAACCCGGCCGCCAGCTCAGAGGAAGGGAGAGGAGGGAAGATGGCGGGTACAGATGAGAAGATAGAGTAAAGGAGAAGTAGATAGGGAAGAGAAGAAGACGACAACAGACTAGGAGGAGAAGAAGACGACAGCGGACCAGGAGGAGAAGAAGACAACAGCGGACCAGGAGGAGAAGACGACGACTGTGGACCAGGAGGAGAAGACGACAGCGGACCAGGAGGAGAAGAAGACGACAGCGGACCAGAAGGAGAAGAAGACGATTTTGGACTGGGAAAAGAGGCAGAGGACAACAGGACTAAAAACTGTTCAGCGTTTTCAAGGTCAGGCACCACATGTAGGGAAGGGAAGTGAAGGAACAGGAACAGGAAGTGACTCCACGCGAGAGAAAAGAGTGGAGGCAAGAAGGCCCCGGTAAAGAGCTAACAGTAGGGAAAAAAGGAAACGACATCTAGTGGTGAGGAGGTATAACTACACCGGAAAACAGAAATAAGGAATTAAAAGAGAATTTAAACAAAATAAGAAATAGAGCGACACGTGGTGGTGAAGAGGTACAATAACATCGACAACTAGAATAAGAGGAGCTCAAAATGATGACTAGAGGGCAAGAAAAAGATAAAGAGAAAAAGATGATACAAAGTGCAGAAGCAAGACAGATGATACCGTGCAGAGCTTCAGTGGAACTTAAAACTACAGATCCTAATTGGAAGATATTAGAGGCGATACAAAAAATAGAGACAAATATAAGACAAAAAATCAAAGACTCTAGAGATGAACTAAGGGCAGATTTCAAGAAAGATATGGAGGAATTAAAAAACACAATGGCAGAATTATCAGAAGACATGAAAGGAATTAAGAAGAACGTGACCAAGCTGGAAATGAAAACTGAGGAGTTAGAGAGAGTGACGCAAGAACTAACCCAAGTACAAGCACAAGAAAAAGATCAAAATAAAATAAAAGATATGAAAGAAAGAAGAAAGTGCATCAAAATAAGAGGCCTGAAAGAAAGATACAATGAGAACTTATATGACAAAGTAGTTCCTGTGCTAGCAAATCTGATAGAATGTCAACCAGAACTTCTAGACCTGGATGTGAATAAGATCTTCAGGATAAATTCAGTTGCAGCCAAAAATAGAAATTTGCCACAGGACATTGTGGTTTATTTTACACGAGAGAGAGTGAAAGATAGAATAATTCAGGAAAGCTACAAAAAGAAAATTACTGTAGATGGGAATGAAGTTCAAATCTTTAAGGACATACCCGGTGATATTTTGAGGAGTAGAAGAGACTACTCAAATTTAACAAGAGCGCTACAAATAAAGAACATAAGATATAAGTGGGAGCCATTGGAGGGAATTTCCTTCATGTGGAGGCAGAGACACTATAAAATAGACACAGTGGAAAAGGCGAAAATATTCTACAACAGATGGTTCAAGGAAGAGGAAAAATTGGACAAAGACCTAGAGGCTGAAAGAAGAAGAGAAGAACGGGAGCAGAATCAAACGCAAAAGGAAAAAGAAGAGAAAGAAAAGAAAAAGAAGGAAGAAAAGGAAGACAGAGAGAAAGATGGCGTAGAAGAAGAAGATCTCCCTGTAGGAGCAACAGGGGGAGCGGATCTGGAATGGGAAGAGGAATTAAGGATTCTAGGAGAAAACACAGAAATCACAATTGAAGAAAGGAAGGAGTGGGAAGAAGTGAAGGAGTAAGAAGGAGTAAGAAGCCCGAAAGAAGGAGTAAGAAGAAAATAACAATAACAAGAAGAAAGTCAAATAATAATGAAAATGAAGTTCCTTTCATGGAATATAAAAGGAATGAACTCAAGTTATAAAAGGAAAAAAAATATTTCATGAATTAGAAAAACAGAAATGGGATATTTGCAGCATCCAAGAGAAAGAAAAAAGATGAAAAATATTTAAGAAATCCAAAATTGGGAGAGGTGGTTATATCAGCAGGCACAAGGAAAAGAAACGGAGTAGCAATATATATTAAAAATAAAATCCCGGTAAAAGAAGTACTAAATGACGAGGAGGGTAGATATGTTGGAATAGAAGTAATGGTTAATGGCAAACAGACGTTGATAGTAGGAATATATGGCCCAACTGGAAAAAAAAATTTTTTTTATAAAAGTTTATTGAAAAGAATAACAAATTTGGAATATGAATACCATATTTTTATGGGAGACTGGAATGGGGTAGTAAATCCAAAATTAGATAGAATGTCAAATAAAAAGATAGCAGAGAACCAAGGGAAGTTACCAGAAAATTTTTTTGATATGTTGGATATACTATCCCTATTGGATCCCTGGAGAATCAAAAATAAGGAACTTAGAGACCATACCTTTTTCTCAATTCCGCACAGTTCTGCGTCAAGGATAGATATGTTTTTTATATCAGCAGAGATGATGAAAGAAGTAACAGAGGTTAAAATAAAGATAAACAAGAATTCAGATCACAACCAAATATGGTTAGAATTAGAACAAAAAGGAAAAGAATATAATTGGAGATTGGATAATACATTATTAAACAATAAAGAACTTATAAAAGAATTAAAAGAGCAAATGAAATATTTCTTTTTAGAAAACACTGAAAAAGATACCAGTATGAAAATTATATGGGACACATATAAGGCAGTAATTAGAGGACTTTTAATAAAGAAAAAAAGCGAGAGACAGGAGAAACAAAGAAGAGGTTAAAAAAATTTCAGATGAGATACAAGGTATAGAAAAAAGGATAATAGAGGAGCCAGGAAATATGAAATTAGGGAAAAAATTAAAAGTGTTAAAGAAACAATTAGAAGTAAATATGGTAGATGAGGTAAGTAAAAAAATGAAATTTATAAAACAAAGGCAATTTGAACAAGGGAATAAAGTAGGCAAATTTTTAGCTTATAAAGTCAAAAAAATGAAAGAGGCCAGGCAAATTGTTGAAATATTAGGAGATCAGGGAATCACAACAGAACAAACAAAAATAAGAGATATATTCTATGAATACTATAAAGAACTGTATGGGGAAAGGGAGTATGGTCAAGGGAAACTCAGGAAATTAGAGAATTATATAGAGAAAATAGAGAGAATAGAAATAGATGAAGGTATAAAGAAAAGTATAAATCAAGAGATTACGAAAAAAGAGATTAGTGAAGTGATAAAAAAAGGGGAAAAAGGTAAGGCACCCGGCCCTGACGGGTATACTTTAGAATATTATAAGACATTTGAAGAGGAATTGTTAGAACCAATGGAAAGAGTTTTTAACAAAATACTGGTAGAGTACCAAACACTTGGAAAGAGGCAAACATAACTTTGATCCCTAAAGAAGGGAAAGATTTGAGATATCCCCAAAACTATAGGCCTATTTCGCTTCTCAATGTTGATTATAAAGTATTTACAGTTATAATGGCAGAAAGAATTAAAAAAGTATTAAAGGATTGGATAAAGGAAGATCAATGTGGTTTTCTACCAAACAGACAGGCAAAGCAAAACATAAGGATAATATTAAATTTGATAGAATATTATGAAAAAAAAACCAGGAAAGGAAGCAGCTATGCTATTTTTGGATGCAGAAAAGGCCTTTGACAATTTGAATTGGGTTTTCTTGTTAAAATTATTAAAAAATTAGATTTTGGGATCAATGTTCAGTCATGGATAGAGGAAATATATAAAGAACAAAAAGCAAAAATTATAATAAATAATGTTAAAACAAAAGAATTTATAATTAACAAAGGTATAAGACAGGGTTGTCCATTGTCACCCCTTTTATTTATAATGTGTTTGGAAATATTGGCGTGGTACAGACCGCTGCTTTGCGGCGGTCTGCCGCCGCCGCCGGCTAGTCCGTGGGGGAGCCGGAGCCTCCACACGGCGCGGCTCCCCTGAGGACTGAAAAAGAAGCTCCAAAATGGAGCTTCTTTTCAAGTCGCGTTTGCGACGTAGCGAGGCGCCAGGGGCGCATTCGCTACGTCACAAAGGACGCGACGCGTACGGACGCTCAGCATCCGATACGCAAAGATGGCGCCGGCCATGTAGAAGGGCTGGCGCCATCTTGTACGGACGGAGTCCGTACTAGGCCCGTACTTAGGTCTATAAGAGACGCCCCTTTTTTAAAATGGGACGTCCTCCGGACGTCCCAAATGGCAGTGAAGAAAGCCCCATTATGTAACAGAATAAGACAGGAAGAAAGGATACAAGGTGCTAAGATTAAAGGAGAGGAAATAAGGATTCAGGCGTTTGCAGATGATGTAATGGTAATAGTAGAAAATCCAGTTGAAAATATTATCAGAATTTTGGAAATAATAAATGAACTTGGTAATCTAGCAGGACTAAAAATTAATAAAGAAAAGTCAGCAATAATTGCATTTTATATTAAGGAAAGCAAACAAAAAGAATTACAGGGAAAATCAGGGATACAAATACAGAAAAAGGTTAAATATTTGGGAATTCAGATTACGAAAAAAATAGTGAATTATTTGACAATTACAAAACAAATTGGCAAGATATAAAGAAGAATTTGGAAAAATGGTTGAAGCTACAATTATCTTTATTAGGGAGAATAGCGGTTGTGAAAATGAGTGTATTACCAAAAATTTTATTTTTATTTCAAAATATACCAATTATAGTTAACAATAAAATATTCAATGAATGGGAGAAAGATTTAAGAAAGTTTATTTGGGCAGGAAGGAAAGCGAGAATCAAATGGGAAACTTTGACAGATGCTAAGGAGAGAGGAGGATTAGGAATGCCAGATTTTAAATTGTATTTTTACGCATGCTGCATGGAGTGGATAAGGACATGGATAGAGTTGGAAGACAAAAAAAATATTAAAACTAGAAGGATTCAATCTGAGATATGGCTGGCATGCTTATATGTGGTTAGATAGGGTGGAATTAAATAAAGAATTCAAAGATCATATTATAAGAAGATCATTATGGAGGGTATGGAAAATCTACAAAGAAAAAATCTATAGCCAACTACCAGATTGGACCTCCCCCCACGAGGCACTTTTTCAAAGAGGTAAAATAGAGGGCAAGGCATGGCTAAGGTATAAAGATCTATTGAAAAGGGAGGAAGGAAAAACAATCATGAAAACAAGGGAAAATTTAAATGCGGAGGGTTATAATATATCGTGGTTTTTGTATTATCAATTAAGGGAAAGATACCGAATAGATGAGAATCAATATGGTATAACGGATAAAAAAACAGAATTAGATATAATATTAGGAGATGGGAAAGGAAAAAAGATAGCAAAATTCTATAAGATCTTTTTAAAGCTGGAATTAGAACAAAATCACATAAAACAAGGAATGGTGAAATGGGCACAAAACATAGGTCATAATATTCAATTAGAAAGTTGGGAAAAAGAGTGGGGGAAAGATCTCAAGTTTACATTATGTATGGATATCAAAGAAAACTTCTATAAAATGGTACATAGGTGGTATCTTACCCCGAGTAGAATAGCAAAAATATATAAAAAGGATAAAGCACTGTGCTGGAAATGTGAAAAAGGTATAGATAGTTTTTATCATATGTGGTGGACATGCCCCGTAGTAAAAAAATTCTGGATTAAAGTACATAGGATTTTAACGAAAATAACCCAAAAGGAATTTCCATTGCTCCCAGAAATGCGCCTGCTGAATATAATCGAAAATAAAGAATTAAGGAAAGAAAAGAAGATTATATTATATTTGATTACGGTAGCAAGGATAGTATTAGCAAAGCAATGGAAAAGTAAAGAGGTACCGGATATAGAGATCTGGCTAGAAAAAAGTTTAGTTATATGGGAAATGGACAAATTAACAATGGCATTAAATGAGAAAGAGGTAGAAGAAGGGAATGCCTCTTGGATAAGGCTGCTGCAAATATACCAATCTGATAAGAGATAGAACAATAATTAAGCAAAAATAGATAAGTATATAGTGAACATGTAGAACATATACTAAGTATAGGGGAAGGGATAATACTTGGTTTGTTAAAATAAGAAAGAAGAGGATGTATGAGAAATATAGTCTTAGTAATTAAGCATAAGAGTAAGGGTAAATAAGAGATAAAGAGACAACATTTGATTGACTTTATGAGGAATTAAAAATTATAGCTAAGAGTTCAGCAACATGAAGAATAATAAAGGGGGATGGGGGGAGGGGAGAGGTGGGAGAAGAGTAAAGGAATAATGTACAATCATATTGAATAGAAATGTGTTTGACTTTCTCCTTTTTATATATTAAAATTCATTAAAGATTAATATAAAAAAATTAAAAAAAAAGATTCTTTTCAAAGAATGCCAATTCATACTTTTCTTCTGTATTCTCGAATGCCACCATTTTGACTACATAAAGATCCATGCTGAAAGAGTGAGCTCTCTATTAGTATTTAAGGTAGAACCCAGAGCAATTGTGTGGGCAGAAGACATAGCTGCATTTTTCATTTATAAGAAATTATTTGCAGATTTTGTCATTACATTTTTCTTTTATTAGGACTAAAATCTGGGGGAAACTAGATAGGTATCCGGATTAAAAAAAACAACCTGTAGACTGCTACCTCTGTGATCGTCCCACCCATATCAACTGGGAACTTCCAATGGACTGTTGCCAACATGTATTTTAAAATAGCTGCATGAAGGTGTCAAAGCCAAAGGAAGATGGACTCCCAATAGGGCAGAAACAAACAAAAGAAAATCAAAATGTGCAAGAGTGACCCATTTCCCTGTATTATAAGTAGGAGAACTGTACAGTGGATCCTTGTTATATGCTGGGGTTTGGTTCCAAGCTCCCCCGTGTATAACAAAATCCATGTATGCTCAAGTCCTATTAAGTATAATGACATAGCAAAATGGTGTCCCTAATAAAAAATGGAACATCAAGGTAAATTTATACTTTTTTGGAATATTTTCAAACCGTGTATGCTTGAATCCGTGTATAAAAAATCAGTGTATAAGAAGGGCCGACTGTACAAGCAGGTGAGCAAAGGAAAAGGCATTCCCTCATTCTCAGCCTTCATATCTTTTCACAGCCTCAAACTCCAAGTAAGGCAAAAAGTATCAAACAAGTTCAGTAAGACAAATGGGCTCTTTCTCTATACTGGACAGCTATTAGCATTTGGCTATGCTGGTTAGCAAAGACTCCAGAATTCATCTGCTTAGCAGCAGAGGCCTAACTCAACACAGAAAGAAAGCAGAAAGGAATGATTTCATTGTGATTAATATGACTGTGGGCTGAAACAGACGGCTCTAAAGAAAAAACTGAGTGGGGGCTGCAGCAACCAAATTCAGCCAACTTCTGCCCCAAATAGAAGCAGAAAAAATCTGCTCCTATTTGGTGTGGGAAAAAAGCCACTCTTTCCTGCTGGTTCTGACTTTTCGCCAGCTCCAGGGTGAGTGGCGTCTAAACGCCACGCCTCCAAACCTGCTAGCAGTTGGCTTTACTGGACCATCTTTTTCGGCCCTTTATTTGTCTTGGTTTCTTACACTACCATCGTATACAGTACATATAATTTATATGTGCATTGTAATGTAAACCACTTAGAGGCTTTATTATATCAAGTGATATTTAAGCACTGCACCTGAATGAATGAATGAATGACTAAGAAAATAAATCAGATCTGCTCAGAAGTGCATCCCAACAACTGCACTCTTGCAACTGGATTTGAAGTAGGCATTAATAGGCTATTCATTTTAGATCTTGCAACATTTTTGCTTCTCCCACATATACAGTCAGAGGCAATCACTTTGTAAATTATTTTTTAAGGTTATATCAGTGCCATGTCATTTGTGCAGAATGAGACTCATTCGGGTCACAATGAATTCTCTTTGCTATTAGTAAGCATGTCATATTTCTTTTATGCTGTAGTGAGATTGGTGTATAACATTTGTTAAATGTACCATAAAAAACCCCAAGCTATTACTCAGGTGATTATTTTTTTCCCTTGCAATTCCTCAGTTTGATGAATGACCTGATTAGTTTTTGAGAGTTTGTGTTAAATTTAGCTAGAAATTACAGAGGGAAGAAAAGAAACTTGAGAGCTGTCTTTTGGGCTACAGCTATCAGTTCATCTGCAAAATTAGTAGGTTTACAGACAATTAAAATGAAGCAAACAGACTTCAGGGGTGGGTAGCTGGTGCCTTCCAGATCAGTGAGGTAGGGAATTTGTTTTGTGTGTTGGTATGAACTTTAAAGGCACCATTTAAGGTATTGAACTGCCTAGCCAAAAGAGGCTCCCTCCCTTGGATAGCTTATTTAAAGTATAGACTAAAAGCTAGGGTGAATTTACCATGCCACTATCATGGGAGCTACCAGTCGTCCTTGGTCTTCAGTGTACCCATCACATCTAGGCCCATTATCATATTAATATGATTGCTTTCAGCTAGGGAGTCTTTCCATGTGGGTAACACTTGTTGTAGCCCATGTTGACAATACAAACTCTGAGTCATGTTACCCAAAAGGTGGGGGGGATGGGTGGTCCCCACCAACTTTGTCAGCTTCTCTTTTAAATATTGGGGGAGTTTGCTTAGTTCAAGCATGCAAGAAGCTGGGTAACATTGAGGATCATTTCCACCTATTTATACCAGTGCTAACTGAAGATGATTCCATTTTTTTTTTATTTAGAAACATAATATATAAGAGGTGCAATCAAACACACAATAGTAATTCAAACAGACAAACCATTCAGTGCTGATCAAGTGGTATAGAAAGTGAATAATATTTACCCATCCTGGAGAGGAGACTATAGAAAGTGGAATATGGCTCAAATGGGGTCTGAGGGTGATACGGCAAGTGCTCTGTGAGCACAGAACATAGACCAGAGGCCATCTGAGTATGAAGAAGCTAGGTTTGGGACAGATATTTATTGCTGAGATCCTAGCTTTGAAAAGTGTGCTATATGCTGTCTTGCAATGAAACAAAAACCTGGTCGTCTTCCCAGGGAATCAGCAATGGGATTCCAGAAAGACTGATGGCTTTACAGTGGTGCCTCGGGTTACGAAATTAATTCGTTCCGCGGCTAATTTCGTAACCCGAAAAACCTTCGTAACCCGAATTGCCATAGGCGCTAATGGGAAAAAAAGCCGCGGCTCTGCCGCGGCTCCATTTAAACAGCGCCAGGGTTTTTTCGTAACCCGAAAAAACCTTCGTAACCCGAAACAATAAATCCCTATGGGATTTATTCGTATCCCGAAAAATTCGTAACCTGGGTAATTCGTATCCCGAGGTACCACTGTACTTTCAGGATAACTAAAACATCTATTGGAGTTAGGGCAACCCGAGGCTAGATGGATAAGAAAGATGGCTGAGAACATGGCAGAGGGTAATTAGGAAGCATTCACTTACTGCCTTTGCCTTTTGTTTCCAGTGCAAAAGGATATGCAGATAGACTGGTGGAGGGAGGATGGAGTGATCAGCAAATCCATTCAGATTTTATTTTGGTATTACCTGGGTTCTTCACGTATCTTCAGGCCTATGTGTCCCTCCCATGGGAAATTCACCTTCTTAAGAACATGCCTGACCCCAGATACGAAAATATGGAAAACCCAAATATAATGTAGGGTATGCTGAATATGTCATCAGCTTTAGATGTTAAAATAGGCGATTAGAATTGAAGCTAGAAATAAGCAAATAAGTGAGTCCTAAGTGGATTTTGACTAGTTCAGGCAGGGAGGAGACCTTTTTGTAGTCAGGTACTAGACCCTGATCTATTCAAGCTTGAGACCAAGAGCAGAAATCATTTTAATACATTTAAAATACCTACTGTATATACTCATGTATAAGTCTAGAAAATTTAGTAAAAAAACCCAAACAAACCCAAATCAGCCTATCCATGGGTTGATGTAAGTACTATACTTTAACTCTTATTTAAAAAGGAACTATCCTCTGGTGAAAGGAAGGAGTATAATCTGTCCTGGAAGCACTGATCTTCCTTTCATCATATCCATCCAGCCCTTAGTGTGAGCAGAAACAGTTATGCCTGCTGGAATTTTGCAAATTCTTTGGCATTGTTTTCCTTTGCTTCATCCTTTGGATCCTTTGTTACATGCAGTTAAGTTTTACCTTTGACTTATCCATGGGTCATCTGAAAATGCATAATTTTGGCTCCAGAACCTACCCTCAACGTTTTCCTGAGATCAACTTATAGTTGAATATATATGGTAGTTTATAACAAAATGTGCAATTATGAGTTTGTCAATGCTTCTGCATAAACAGATCAGCACATAATTAAACACTGCAATCCATTACCATCTGTAGCAACAACCATGAACTTGAATGACTTTGGAAGGGAGGAGGACACCTCAATGGAGGACAAGGTGATCAGTTGCTGCTAATCACAATGTAATAGAAACATGCCTTTTTTGCATTCTCTTTAATTACAATGGGGCATACAGAGGACAAATTCCTGGTGGATTCCACTCACTGTCTACTTTGCTGAGGTTTACTGATGAGTCCAAGATTTTCACTGGGAAAATGTGCTATGAAAATGTTTATTTTACAAACTGAACACCACATTATTTATCTAAAATGGTAGCAAGGCAACTCACCATGCTGGTGGTCCAATTCAATTATAGAGATTAATGATACAGATTTTACTTTGATATCCCAGACATCTCTGTAAGAGGACCATACACTTTAATTCCCTCCATCCTCTGAAGCTTTCACCCAGCTCTTTTTGAACTCTGTCACACCAGTTAATAAGAAACAAACTTCAGCTGTATCAATGTGTATAAGGCAAGTGATATAGAAGGCACTCAGCTATGTACATTTCTTTAACGTAGTATAGAACAGTGATTTTCTACTATAATGAAACTGGAAATGCTTGGTTAATAACAATAACAAGAGTATAATTTTTCGTTTCCGGTTTATTGTGCATTATGAAAATAGAATTACTTTTCCTGTGCAACAGACAAAGGTGAGGCAAACTTTGGAAACAAAAATAGCTTTCTCAGAACAAAAAAATACATCCCTTCAAGCAACACATTTCTTCATTAGATATGTGCTGAAGAACTTTGCTGTTTGCAAAGGAGAATTAATTGACAAAAGAAGAGTCATTCATTAAGAGTTGACTTTGTTTATTGCTAAAGAGTATTTCAGTAATTTTCTTTTGAAAGGCTTATAATCTTTTAATAGCTGTTTGTTCTAGATAATGATTCAAGTAATTGCTCTTTTAAAAAACAGTTTAATCAACACAGAAGATTTGCTAGGTGCTATGAATTCTTTGGAGTGTAACTGTTCACTACATTGCTAGACCAACTAGAGACAATACAGACAGCCTTCCAAATTTCACAGAGAAAAGCAACCATTTATTATACATCAAGGAAACTCCTAAAACTCTCCCCATCTGCATGTGTTGTTGCATTTTTTACTTCAAACTTACTCAAGGTTCAGAGGTTGGGAAAGTGGTCCTAGTGGCTGGAGAATTTGGGGAGCTGTAGATAGGTCTACCTTAGGTTCGCCAGGAGTCAGAAATGACTTGAAGGCACACAACAGCAACAATAACAACAATAACAGAACCAAAAGGTAACCTTTTCAATTTGTGCTGATCTTGGAACCCAGGCCAACAGCCTCGCCCATTATATTTAGCATTAGCAATAGCATTTACATGTCTATATCACTTATCAGTGAACTCAGCATTCTCTAAGCAGTTTACAATCTATATGCCAATTGCCCCCAGTAAACTCATATTACCAGCTTACAAAAGGATGGAAGGCTGAGTCAACCTTGAAGCCTTGGGATCGAGCTCACAACCTTGTGGCTGAAGTACTGGCATTTAATCACTGCACTACTAGATCTCCCTATAGGCCTGCCTCCCCTGGGCCTCCATTAAAGTCTGAGTAATACCTAATAGTCTGAGCAGGACTGGAAGGCTGACTCTAGAAGCATTATTACTTCTCCACAATATCCCTGACTTAGCATCACCAGATAAACATAGGAAGAGCACAGCTGGACCGGAAAAAAAGACTTCATTCAGCATTCTGGCCCAGTTCCAATGATATACTTGTATACCCAACACTAGACCTTTTTCCTGGTACTAGGAATGGAAAGAATATTTGAAAATATTTGAAACAGGATTGAAACATGATTGAAAAATGTCTTTCATTTGTGTCAGGAAACCCTGAATCCTAGGCTTCTTCAGGATTTATATTGTAAATTCAGCAGTTCAGGATTTATTCGGTATGATAGAAGACAGCCTTTTCTAGGAAGAAACAGCTTTTCTTGGAACAGACTTTTTGCCTTGTAGGGGTGCTGCCACAATAATCACAGAAGCATATCTTGGAGAAAAGGCCACAACTTTATTAATTGCAAGCAGCAATAAAACAGCATAGGGTTGGCCCATAGCATGAGATCAGGATCTGGCAAAATCGACCAACACCCCGGTTGCTCGATACCCAAGGCCTGCACCAGGCCTGCCGTCGGGAAGACCAAGCTGCTATGGACCACCGGATAGCAACCAGCCGATTGTCTGTATTTCCACCAGCCCCTAGTCACTGGGCCGCGTAAAACGTAATGGGCCCCGCAATGGCCATACGTAACCACTCAGCGTAACCAGGTCCCTAAGGACTCCTTCTCCAGTGCTCCGCAGCCCTGGAGACCATCCACCCCAGATCCTGGCCTATGCTGCCTCCCCTGGTTGTGACAGTAACACCAACCCAAGGGTGGGAGGGTGGGTAGCTGATCGTGAAAGGCCCCGGACTCCGTGCAGCACGGCCTTATATAGGCCAGGTCCAGGGCGGGGCCAAGCTAGGTCGCTCCTCCCCCTCAAGGCAGCACCAATCAGCTGCCTTAGAGAACCAGAAGGAGTGACCATAGAGAAGCCCTCTGGCCGGCTAGAGTGGCCACCCCCGAAAGTTCCATCTCTGGCCCCGCCTGCAGCCAATCAGGAGCCTCGGCCGCCCTGCAATGCATTTTGGGAGTGCCGAGGCCCACATCACCAGTGCTCCTGCCGGCGGCAACACAGCTGCCGGCTGATTCCGGCAGCCGTTCTTTCTGTACACATGAAAAAAGCTGTTTCTTGATGGAAAACACTGTTTCCTGCATAGGATATTCTGTAGTTGGGGACTTTTTCTGAACAAAATTTGTGCATTTTCTTTTTCTTTTTTTTTTCTTTTTTTGGTGCAGAAGAAAAGCATTTTCTACACAGGTAACAACATTTTTTCCTGTGCTTCTGTGCCTGGGAATTAGATGAAATAGCTTTAGCCCACCAAACACTGAAGTGTGCCCACTATTGCTTCAGAAGAATGCTGTAACATTGGCGGGATACAAACCGCCATTTAGTACGTATAGGATACGTACTAGGGTTAGGAAGGGGCGGTGCTTCCACACCCCCCTAACCCTAGTACGTATCCTATACGTACAAGATGGCGGCGCACCTTCTACATGGGCGCCGCCATCTTTACGCATCGGACGCACAGCGTCCAGACGCGTCGCGCCGCTGCTGACGTAGCGAGCGCGCCCCTGGCGCCTCGCTACGTCGCAAACGCGACGCAAAAAGAAGCTCCATTTTGGAGCTTCTTTTTTCGGTCCGCGCGGGAGTCGGGCCGTTTGAAGGCTCCGGCTCCCCCGCGGACCTTCTGGCGGCGGAGCCAGACCGCTGCAAAGCGGCGGTTTGTACCCCGCCATTATGTCCTCTCACAGGCATTGCAAGAGGCACAGTAGAACAAGAATTAAAATAGGTAATACATAGACACTTTGTAATTTGGGGGGGGGGGGGGGGAAGCAGGGAGAAGGGGGGAGGAGCGAGACACATGTGTTTTTTGCATTGCAGAACAAGGACTATAGCACAGCACTTCCGTGGATTTCCACATTTACTAGCCAGGCAATACAGAACTGTTCGACTTACATGCTAAGGGATACGATTGCGAAGGGAGCATAACGACATAGGCACCAATATAATAAGGTGATGTGATCTATGATATCAGCTGGGGTTTGGTTCCTGATCAGCTGTGGATACGAAATCCATGGAGGCCTCAAGTCCCCTTCAGTAATAAAAAAATAAAATAAAAAATAAAAATTAAAAAAAGCCCTCCCCCCTCCGTCCATCTGCCTTGGTCCAGGCCGTGGAGGAGAGGAACTGCTGAACCTCACCCGCCCCACCACCACCCTTCCTTCGGTTTCAGGTCTTTTTAGTTGTAACCCGAGGGCAGGGAACCGTCTAACTAAAAGATTGCAGTACCACTGTGTAAATTTACAGTGCTCATAAATAAAGGTTAATAATAAAATAATAATAAAATAATAATAATAATAATAATAGTAAAATAGTGTCTCTTCATAAAATGGTGAAATCAAGGTTTGCTTTTGGAATTTATAACAGTGGGCCCTTGTATCTGCTGGGTTTGGTTCCAGGAAGCCCTGTGAATAACAAAATCAATGTGTGCTCAGTCCCATTAGATTCAATGGCATAGCAAAATGGGTTCCCTTATTAAATCAAGGTTTGATACTTGAAATTTATACTTTTTTGAGTATTTTCAAGGCTGTGGCCTGAATCCATGTAAAAAAATCCATGATAAGGAGGGCCAACTGTATTTTAAAAATATTTTCAGCTGGATGTTGAAACTACTTTTCCACTTGAATTCACTTTGCAGCAATTTAAATAATCTGAGACAAAGGTGGGAAAAGGGAGGAGGACAGACAGAAACTGGATATTAACAGGACTGTCCCTACCAAATCAAGACATTTGGAGAGTTGGGTAATTGGTATCAAAGTACTATATTATGGTATAATTAAGATGATTGGAGGCTTTTTTCTCTGGAGTCTTGAGAGAACTGTCTCCAAAACCAATGCCAGGTTGATGCCCACTACTGTGGTCTCTTCAGTCTACTAGATGATGAAAATAGCCTGACTTGTTATTTTACTATTTCCTGCAATGTCTTAGGAACTCGGTTGTTATCTTTAAGAGAAGTTTCATGCAGCAAAAGGCCGCTCCACAGAGTCCCATGCTGATTGCAACTACTGCAACAGGTGTTCTAATATTTGTTGACACTAAGATTTTGTTGCATTGCTAAGTTCCTTTACAGGGATGTGGTGAAGTATGCTCCCCTCTGGTGTTGTTGGACCCAGGCTTTACCAGCATACTGTAGACTGCGGGAATGTGCAGTCCAGCAGCATCTGAAGGGACTCTTCAACCACCTGCCTTATATTAGAAGTGTTCTGCATATTTCTCTACGGAACCTCCACATTCTCTGGTGTAAGGATCCAGGACCCCCATAAGTGGGAAAAAATGCAAATAAACCACACTCTATCTATCTATCTATCTATCTTCACTATCTATCTTATCTATCTACTATCCACCACCATCTATCTGAGGGAACACTTCTCTAGGAATCTAATCATCTGCAGAAGTTGACCATAGAGTCACGACTAGGAGGTCAGAGATTCTTAGGAAAAGAGTTCTCTAGGCAATGCCACAAATCTGGTGGGCCCGTTATTGGTAGCAATGGTTTGCTTGCTGAAAATATACGGTAACTGAATTTCCACGTTAGTGGTGTGGTGAATCTATTGCATGTTGTTAACTGAATTTGGAGGGAGCATCCAAGTGCTGACCTGTTTTGGGGATAGGGACACCACAATAGAGTGGTCCTTAAAATCAGACCTAAAGACAAATCATATTCCCATCCTTATTGGAAGCCACCAGCTTTTTGAAGTTTCACGGCTCTTCATCAGGCAGAATTGGTTACAACCAAAAAGAAGAAGAATTGAGATGTTGTCCTAGGCCTGCATTGCTGTTATTTTTCTCAGTGCAATGGATGGACGGGTGTGCTCTTTGACGCTGGCCTTCTCTTTCTGGCAAAAAAAGGAAGTTATGTGTGTGGGGTGGGGGTGTGGAGTTTCAATAACTGAAAGTTAAGAAACAGCTAGAAGTAAAAAAAATCATAGGCAGTTCAACAAATCCTTATTAACAACTGCTGTTAAAAAGAAGAGGAAACGTAGGCACGCTGGAGAAGACGGCAAATGAACAGAGCACAGAGAAAAGGCCAGAATTACTCAACACTTCTTTGCTTCAGTCTTCTCAGAAAAGGACAAGGGTGTTTAAGCTGAGGAAAAGTGGAGCGAGGACAGAATAGGGGAATTTCAAACCGAAAGTAAGGAGATAGTACAGAAATACTGTTTAATCTAAATGAATAAACCTCCAGGACCAGAAAGAACACATCCAAGAATATTAAAGAGCGGCTATGTAATAATGGAGCATTGGCCAATGATATTTGAGAACTCCTGGAGGAGGAGAGTCCAGCAGACGGAGGAGGGGCAAACTTTGCCCCATCTTCAAAATGGGAAAAGGAGGATCCCAACAAGAATCGTCCAGTTAGTCTAACATCAATACCAGGAAAGAGTTCTAGAGAGTCATTAACGAGAGTCGGTGAACACAGAAGGAATCCATAATCACAAAAAGTCAACATGGGGTTTCAGAGAAACAAGTCAGTCCAACAAACTTATCTCTTTCTTTGATAAAATTATCAGCTTGGTAGATGAGGGATGCTGTGGATTAGTAATCTGATTTCAGTAAGGCCTTGACAAGGTTTCCCATGACAGTCTTGCAAACAAGCTTGTAAAAGGTGGCTAGACAAGGTAACTGTTACAATGGATTGTAATTGGTTGACTGGGCAAATCCAAAGGGTGCTCAACAATGGCTCCTTTTCACCTGGAGAGAATGACCAGTGGGGTCCCAAAGGGCCCAAGTTCTATCAACATCTTTATCAAGACTTGGATGACAGAAATTGGGGGCAACTATCAAATTTCAGATCACAACCAAAACTAGGAGGAGTAGCAATAGGACAAAATTCAAATGACCTTAAAGATTAGAAAAGCGGGCCAAAGCAAACAAAATGAATTTCAACAGAGAAAATGTAAGGTACACACTTAGGATGGAAAATGAAATGAACAGATATAGGAAGGTACACCTGGCGAACAAGACTGTGTAAAAGGGACTAGGAGTCCAAGTAGATCAAAATTGAACAAAGTCAACAGTGCAATGCGGCAGCTAACAAGCCAATGGGATTTAGGCTGCATCAAGAGAAGAATAGTGTCTAGATCAAGGGATACAGTAGTGGCATTCTATCTGTCTGGTCAGGCCCCACCTGGAATACTGTCCAGTTCTAGGCACACAATTTAAAAAGGACATGAGAAACTGGGAGCATGTCCAAGGAGGGGACTAAAATGGTGAAGGGTCTGGAAACCATGTCCTATGAAGGAACGACTTGGGGAGCTGGGGATTTTTAGCCTGGAGAATAGAAGGTTAAGAGTAGTTTGATACCCTGTTGAAATATTTGAAGGGATGTCATATGAGGGAGAGGACTAGCTTGTTTCTCCTGCTCCAGGACAGGACACAGACAATGGATGCAAGCTCCAGGAAAAAGATCCATCTCCATAGGGAGAACTTCCTGACATTAAGGGCTGTTCAACAGTGGAAAAACTCCTCTGAGTGTAGGGAATCTCCCTCCTTGGAGGCCTTAAACTGAGGCTGGAGGGCCATCTGTTGGGGATGCTTGGATTGAGATTTCCTGCATGGCAGGGATTGGAATGATAGGCTTTGCGGTCTTCCAACTCGTGTGATTCGACTGATTCTAATGAACACGTGTTTGGAAAATACTATTTCCCACAAGGCTGTGCTGTAACACTTGAAGTGGGAATGAATTATACCTGTACTGTATGAGCCGCATTGTGTGGTGGGTTCGGTGTTGGACTCAGGCTTTGGAGATGAGAGTTTGAATTCCCAACACACCATACAAAAAACAAAAGAGAAAGACAGAAGAAGAAAGAAAGAAAGAAAGAAAAACTGGTGACCTTGGTAACTCAATCTCCTCTCCAAATCTTGCAAAAAAAAGCCCCATAGATTTGGCCATAGGGCCATTATAGTAAAACCTGAAGGCCACATGAATACACAGCTGTATGAGATGGGATTGTGTGGCTGGTGCAGGTGCTCAGAGGGACTAGTTATTTCCTGAAGCATGTCTGCTCACATAACATAGGTAGGGAACATATGGTCAGAAAGCTGTGTTTGTAACTTGCGGCTGCCCCACTACGGGGGAGCAAGTCCAATCCACTTGGAGCAGCAGGCAATACTCACCCCAGAGTGCAAGGCATGTTTTTCAGAGGGAACAGCAAATACATAGGCAGAGCCCGTGCTTTGGGGGTGAGCCTTGCCGTTGCTCCTAAGGAAAAGCTGTGCACCTGTAAAATGTGAAAGGGTCCTTCCACCTCAACCCTGTTGCCCATCGTGTTTGTTTGATGTCCCTCGTTTTCTGTTCTGTAACATTTTTGGATGATGATTACGTTACTGAGGCCAGGAAGGCCAGCCAATTGGTTCTAAAAGTATACAAATTGGGGTGCGAGTTGAGTAAAGTATCATTTATGCTGCATTGAGTCCAGGTTGGTATGAAGTGACTGAATTCACTTGTTCGAATTATGAATAGAGTCTGTATCATTGACATCAAAGAAGTCCCTCGGACCTTTTTTAAAGGGTTCTGTGTAACATCCATAAAATGATTACAGTGACACTTGAGGAGGAAGGCAGAAGGATTTAAATAAATAAATAAATAATAAATAAATGTGAGACAGCTGGATCAAAGGTCAAGTATCTCCACATCTTAGGATTCTAAATAATATCTTCAGAGCCCCTTGCAGATGGGGTTGATAGGATGCTTTCAAAATACAGTCTCAAAATACAGATCCATTCTTGGGCCCCTGGCAAAGGCAAATTCTGCAAAGATTAAGGCCATTTATTTGAATGGATGTGTGCTGCGGTGCACAGTGCACGCCAAAGCACCACACATTCAGTATTAGGGCTTGCTATCTGCATGACCTAATCACATATGGCAAGTTTCTTCCTTCTACTATGTTATTGAATGCCTCTCAAACAATCCTGTCAGTTGAAGAAGCAGCTCCCCCCAAACCCTGCTTTTCTGCGGATGTTTTCCCACCCTGTCAACCTATGCAATATGAAGGCGATCAATGCTATTTGCAGGTTTGTACAAACAGTTGATTGTGGATAAGTCCCTTCATTTGTTCATTGTTCATTTGTTCATGGACTGTCCTTAAAACAGATGACTGCACCTGTTTTGAGGCAAACATGAACATTTTACAAGTGTAAATCTCTCATAGCCAGAATCCAAATTGCAACATGCAATAATAATATATTTGAGTATAACTTTGGCATTTCATGCCTTATTTAAATTTAATCCCACTTTCTCCCAAGGTAGCTCACAATAGTAATTAATATAAAAATACAGTGGAAACTATATATGTTTTGTGTCCTTTGCCTTACCATATTATACCAGGTTGTTGTTTTGCAAAGGGATCTTGTAACAACCTTGAGAACAAGTGAAGATGTTGTTGCATAAGATGTCTAGACTAGTCTATTTCATGAGAATAGAGTTAACTAGTGCCTAAGATCAGACCATTCAGATCAGACACTTATAAGAGGATCTATAACTATCCATAGAAATGTAAAACTTGTGGGGAGGGTGAAGGTGACAAATTCAGTTTTAATTACAGTTGTTGAGGGACAAAGACAAAAGGGAAAATGTTGCTGAGGCAATTTGGGTGGATGACCATATGAATGATGAGGGATTTTGGACTGTGGTGTGTGCGCCTGGGAGCCAAAAAAAGGAGATATGATAAACTGGCGAGTGCACTTTCATGATGCTGTAGTGTAAACCATGTTATATATATGTAGTGGTAAATATGGTCCTTACACACACGTGGGGTGGAACCCCAGTCCAGAGCCAATCCAAAATGAAGGGGAAGCAGAGTCAATTCGAACCAAGCAAATTATGATTATTGCACACGTGAAGAACAATGGTGGGATTCCTGTCAAGGGAGCGAGTGCACATTAAATTCACACTGGTACATACCATGGGATTCAATGATTTGAATTGGACGCTGCGCATGCTCAGTGTGGGCTGCTGAATGCATCGTGAACATTTGAATTCAGGGTGAAGAAGGGGGCCACTTCCTGTTTCCAGTTTCACAGGAATGCTAGTCTCATGAATGATAGGGAAGTCACCTCTGCTTCATCCGAATGTTGCACTATCACTAATGCCCTCTGCTTCATCCGAATGTGTCATCTACACTAAATGCCCTCTCCTTCACCAATGTATCACTGCAAATTATTTATTATATTATTTTGCAGTGAAAGAATTTTAATAGTATAATAATAATAATAATATAATTCCTTAATAATATAATAAATTAATAAAAATATTTCACTGCAAAATAATCAGTGTAGAAGCTGCAGGTTTACTTGGAAGTAATCCTTTGGATCGAAGGACCCCATTGGGGAATGCAGAAATTTCTGGTTTCCCCTTATTCCCATGCTCTCTAAAGTACCAACCTCCCGATATCCCGTCCCAGTCTCCTTCCCTGTAACAGTTGCCTTCTCTTGTAGTTGTCAGCATGGGGATAATCAGTTTGACTCCACTTTAACTGTCCGGCTCAGTGCATGGAATTCTGGGAGTTGAAGTTTGTTGTGGTCCTTTGAGGCTGATGGACTTCTGGGGTGAGTTTGTTGTGGGGTCCTTGGCTTGAGGCTATGGAAGTCTTGGAGTGGAAGTTTGTTGCTCCCCCCACCTCCGATGGCCCCCTCCTTGCCGCATCTCTCCCTGCAGCCCCTGTTTCATCCCCATCCGTCAGCTACATCCAAATGTGTCCTCCGTTCTGAAGGAGTACTGGGAAGCAATGGGGCAAAATGCAGCACAGCATATGGGAAATGTGGGACCGTGGAGATTTGGGGGGGTGTACCAGGATGGAAGCAAAGTTGCATTCCACACCAGACCAATTCGGATTGAAATGAAGTCAGCTTGGAAATATTTTTGTGAATTTGCTTGTTACTGAATTCACAAAATCAGGTCACTTTGGATTGACTGTGGATCCACCTTGGAACGACCCCCCCCCCCCCCGAAGCAATCAGTGTGTATAATTCATTACGTTTTAACATGATTGCAAGTGTTGACCCGTAGTGGCTCAGATCAGAGCTGCAAATCCCCGGTGATAAGGGCATGTTTACAGTCAGATGCCTATATCTGTAATGGTTGACAATCTCATATGAGTTTTGTGTCAGAAGTGGATACCATTCTCTGCTAAACTTCCTGATCCCACACCCCTGCTGGAATCAGAAATTCTGTGTCACTGGGGTGAACCTTTTCTTGGTGTCAGATCTGTAAACTGAAGATGTGGAATAATATACACACACACTCTAATAGTGCTATTATTCAACTTAACTGCAGTGGCACCTCCTGTGGAATTCTGGATGTTCAGTGAGGGAGGGGCATTTAGGATTCTCAACCAAAGAGCTCTAAAACCTCACAACTACAACCGCCCAGAATTCCCCAGAAGGCAACCAAAACAGTTAAAGTGAAATAATAGTGCTACACAGTAAGGGTGTATTTTGGATTCTTGGTTCTAGATCAGGGATTGGAAACTTCAGTGGAGACCCATTGTTAGCCTTGCCTTCCCACCCTGAGCTCACCTTTGGCCAAAAAGGCTACCTGAGAATGTTCAGAAGTCACTTAAAGTTTGACATTCTGGGGGAAAATGTCCCAAATCAGCTGATTTTACAATTTTAAGTAAGCTTTTAGAGTCAGAGGGTTAGCTTAGTTTTCATGTGTGGCATAATCCAGGGGTCTTTGGGGGGCATTTCATGGAGATTTTTTTTAAAAAGCCAATTGAGGTAGTTGGGGCCACGTGTGGTGGTAACCAGGTGCACAAAAATGGGTTGGGCCACTGGTGGTCTTTTGGCCACCCATTCCCACCTGCCCTTTCTTCTAAGATAGGGAAAGACAACTGTGGGAGGCTAGGGGCCATATCCGCCCCAGGAGTGCTGAAGGGATGCATCCCCACCATAACCACCTCCACATAATACTAATTTCTTTTTGCCCCCAGATGAGTCCAAACACCCGAGGGTGTGTGGGGATGTCACAATGTTTGAGACCCCCTGGTCCATTGTTTAGGCACGGAGAGCATTTTTTTTAAAAACGAAACAAACAAAAAAACACCTCAGGCTTAAAAAATGATTGTTGACCCCGGAGACCAGATCTGGGACGCATGTGCCTGTAGGGCTGAATTTGCTCACTCCCTTTTTCAGGAGTCTTTACAGAATTTGAGTATTACTTACGTGCATGAAATTAATGCAATGGTAATTACTACAATCCCTGGTGCCCCATCTTGGGGTTTGGAATGTATATGAGTGTTTTTCAATTGTGGGCCATTCTTCCATACTGCTGAAAATTTAAGTTAAAGTAGAGAAGATTCTGTCTCTGTAGCTTAGAGCAGTTCTATTGGGATTCATGTTCCAGTGCTTATTCTCTGAAATGCTCGAAGTGCAGCTCCCATTTTCACTTGCAAAATTGGAGGTTGGACCTGTCAGTGTTTCCCATGTATTGCATGCACTTTCAAGTCCTGTGTTGATTTATGGGGACCCCATAAATTTCATAGGTTTTCTTGGCAAGAAATCCTCGGAGGGGTTTGCCAGTTCCTCCTCGATAGCTTAAAGATGTCTGTTATCATTGGCTTCTAACGACTAGGGCTGACCCCTTCTTAGCTTATAGGATCAGACAGGATCCATGCATTTAGGGTATCTTGGTCGTCTCGGTTATATTGCCTTGTTTAAAACTGTTTAAAGATTCCAGCCAAAGTTTTTTTTTCTCAGTTACAGATGGCTCAGTGTGCCATTATTCGAACATCTTCAAAGAACGTCCCAGGTTCTGCTCCAAAGGCCCCACCAAGTGCTGTGGGCCTTAAACTGAATGTGCTGTGGACCTGAAGGGACTTTTCCAAAGTGACAATTATTGGAAGGTATTGCATTCCCCCAACACACCAGTGCACTTCAGCAATTGCACTTTGGAGAACTCCCCCAGGAACTATCTAGTCACTCGCAGGCACTATGGCTTGTGTTTTCCTTGCAGCCTGCCTGCAGAAGTCTGCTTCAGCCCTGTCCTGAATCTCACCAAGCATTAATTATGAAACTTGTTTGTTGTAGTTTTGCATTCTCTAGATGGCCTTCTATTTAAATTTGTAAGGAGGAGGGAAAAATTGTCCGAAGCCACTGTAATAATGAAGAAGGGCTTTAAGGGGGCCACTTTTGGGCAGTGGGGTCTAGCTGGCTTGTTCATGTTACTTTCTGCTAGCACAGACTTTTATTCAGGTAAGCCTTTGGAGAAGGAAACTTGCTTGCAGGAAAGGATTTAACCTAGATGGGTGTGTGTGGTGTAGACTATTGGTGTGTTTAAATTCATTTTAAATTGTATTAAATGTGTTATGCTTTATTCATTTATGTATTACTGTACAGATATGCCATCAGTTAACAGAAGCTATGTGTTCCTAAGCAGATGGTCTTTAAGAGAAACTTTGGGTACCAGAGTCAGAAATAACATGAAAAGAATAGGGTAGTTTCCTACATCACAGAAAAAAAAAAGAACAGCTGAACATGTTTTGGCAGATTTTTTTATTTGAAATTAAAGATCGCCTAAATGCCCAAAAGGCACCAGATCCTCTTGATCTTTCAGCTAAGCAGATCAGCCATGGTAATACTTGTATGGGAAAACCTACAAATGCCAGGATTGTAGGCTATATTTCAGAGAAAGAACGGGCAAAATCACCCTAATAATGAAAGTTCCTCTCTTTCACCATCTCCCAATGCTGATGCTGCAAAAATCTAGCTAGACAGTGGGACAAGGAGGAAAGGGAGGTCTAGGCAGACATAAAAAATACTTGTTAAAAGAAACTTTCTTTTCAGAGACTTTCTTAACAGAATTGTAGAGTGAGGAATTCCAACACGGACCTCACTTACTTCCTGCTGATATTAGAAATCCACAGAATATCGGACGAATGGCTAGTCTCTGAAGATGCCAACCACAGATGCAGGTGAAACATCAGGAATAAATTATTCTAGAACATGACATAAGCCCAATCCCCGCACCCTCCCAAAAAAAAAACTATGGATCGGCTATGAAATCTTCAACTTCACATTTCTTTAAATCTTTATTTGATGGAGACAGATCATCACACTGAGCAGTTCTTGCATTAGGAAGCTCTTCCTAATGTATAGCTGTACGTCTTTATTCTTGTAGGGTTGAATCTATTGGTCCAAGTCCTACCCCTGTGGAAAAAAAGAAAATAAGTTTATCCATAATCTATATAACAGCCTGAATTTTTTTTTCTTCACTTCGAACAACTTCTCAAGAAAAAAACTACCTACTTCCTCGAATGTTTTCTCACAGGACTGGTCCCAGACCTTTTAACCATCTTTTTTATCTTCTGTACTCCTTCAGAATGATAAATAAGGTGAGGGAAACATTTCCATGGAAAAAGGAAAGATTTTATCTCTCTCCTCCTCTGCTTGGGAACTCTAGTGCTCAAATTACAAGAGAACGTTTCCAAGTTCTGTTCGTGTGCTACAGGATCACAGACAATATTAGGGCGAGGGGTGGAATTTAATACAGAAACCTTAGTTACATATTTAAGTGTAAATGTCAGCTATTAAATGTTTAACATTACATTCTAAGCTTGTTACGTTTTGGAGTATTAGAAACTGTAGACATTTAGATTTAATTTAGGTTTTATAAATTTAGCTGTATTTTAGCCGCATTTGTGTGCATTTTTTTTTTTATATTTGTGGTCTATGACTGTGAATGAATGAATGAAAATTTTCTGTGTAGTAGTGATGTTCAGGATTCCAATCTGCCAACTAGACCAATGCCCATTATTTCCTCCTTTCCATGGGTTCAGTCAGTCATTATAAAATCATTTTTATTTATATCCGGCTTTCACCAAAAGTAGGACTCAAAACAGCCTACAGAATAAACGTGACAAAAATAAACCACTTATAGTTAAAAACATACAATTAAAATAATATTTTAATATAATAAATAATTTAAACTGTCTATAGAATAATGCCATATAAAACATTAATTCAAATAAGGTAAAAGTGTAAGTTAAAAACAGTAAAAGAGGTAAAAGGAAAACCCTATATAAAACATTATAAATACCTCACTTAGAAAGACAACAAGGAAGGAGCAAATCTAGCCGCCCTTTGGAAGAGAGTTCAGAGTGCGGAGCAACCACAGAGAAAGCCTCTACCATGTCCTACTAACATGCCTGTGATGGTAGGACTGACAGAAGTGCCTCCCTTAAAGATCGTACCATGCAGGCAGGCTCATAGGGAAGAAATGCGCTTTAGATAGCCTGGAAACCAAGCGGTATATGGTTATAACTTATACCAGTCTGTAATTGTGTGCCTGGAAACAAACTAGCAGTTAACTGAGCAGTTGTAGCAAAGGAGAAGTCTGCTTCCTATCATCAGCCCCCATTAACAATGGAATATTCCTCTCTTAAAGATAATGAATATTCCTGAGGCACTGGATATCCTTGGTCCTCATTCACAATCCTTGGGTTCCCTTCACCAGTAAGAATTCTTTCAAAGAATGCCAATCATACTTTTCTCTTCTGTATTCTCGAATGCCACCATTTTGACTACAAAAGATCCAGGCGAAAGAGTGGGAGCTCTCTAGTATAGTATTAAGGTAGAACTCAGAGAACGACCACAACGACTTCCGGGAAAGATGGCGGAGTGAAAGCTGCAACTTGCGGTAGCAGGCGAGAAGCAGTTACCGCTTATGTGGCTTTTGTGGGGAAAATCGCTCCCCCCGGTAAAGGGGACTCGGGCGGCGCCCGCGGTTCTCTAGGAACCACTAGATTTTGCAGAGGAGCCCCCAAAGAGGCTCTTTGTGGAGAGATCGGTGGGGAAAGGGAGATGAAGGCAAACCACGACTATAAGCAGAGGCGTAAGCAAAGCCCCGCCGGCCCGGATTTAGGGGAAGAAAGAAGAATAAGATTGAGAGGAAGAATTGTTGCTGTAGATTGAGATCCTCATCAAATACACCTTTACTCGGAGGCAGAGGGAGGAGTTATTGGAATAAGAGAGTCAAGCTAAGACTATAAAATAATAAGGGAGAAAACGGGTGATATCAGAAGGGGAGTTACAAACTGAGGGGTGAAGCAACCCGCCGCCATCTCAGAGGAAGGAGAGAGGGAAAGATGGGGCGTGTACAGAGAGAAATAAAAAGTAAAGGAGAAGTAGATAGGGAAGAGAAGAAGACGACAACAGACTAGAGGAGAAGAAGACGAAAGCGGACCAGGAGGAAAGAAGACAACAGCGGACCAGGAGGAGAAGACGATGACTGTGGAACCAGGAGAGAAACGAAAGCGGACCAGAGGAGAAGAAGACGACAGCGGACCAGAAGGAGAGAAGACGATTTTGGGACTGGGAAAAGAGGCGAGGACACAGGAACTAAAAACGTGTTCAGCGTTTCAAGGTCAGGCACCACATGTAGGGAAGGGAAGTGAAGGAACAGGAACAGGAAGTGACTCCACGCGAGAGAAATGAGTGGAGGCAAGAAGGGCCCCGGTAAAGAGCTAACAGGTAGGGAAAAAAGGAAACGACATCTAGTGGTGAGGAGGTAATACTACAACCGGAAAACAAAATAAGAATTAAAAGAGAATTTAAACAAAATAAGAAATAGAGCGACACGTGGTGGTGGAAGAGTACAATAAAATCGACAACTAAATAAGAGGAGCTCAAATGATGACTAGAGGGCAGAAAAAGATAAGAGAAAAAGAGTACAAAGTGCAGAGCAAGACAGATGCCCATGCAAGCTTCAGTGGAACTTAAAACTACAGATCCTAATTGGAAGATATTAGAGGCGATACAAAAAAGAGACAAATATAAGACAAAAAATCAAAGACTCTAGAGATGAACTAGAGGGCAAGTTTCAAGAAAGATATGGAGGAATTAAAAAACACAATGGCAGAATTTATCAGAAGACATGAAGGAATAAGAAGACGTGACCAAGCTGGAAATGAAAACTGAGGAGTTAAGAGAGTGACGCAGAACTAACCCAAGTACAAGCACAAGAAAAGAGATAAAAATAAATAAAGATATGAAAGAAAGAAGAAAGTGCATCAAAATAAGAGGCCTGAAAGAAAGATACAATGAGAACTTATTGACAAAGTAGTTCCTGTGCTAGCAATCTGATAGAATGTCAACCAGAACTTCTAGACCTGGATGTGAATAAGATCTCAGGATAAATTCAGTTGCAGCCAAAAATAGAAATTTGCCACAGAATATTGTGGTTTATTTTACACGAGAGAGAGTGAAAGATAGAATAATTCAGGAAAGCTACAAAAGAAAATTACTGTAGATGGGAATGAAGTTCAAATCTTTAAGACATACCCGGTGATATTTGAGGGTAGAAGAGACTATCAAATTAACAAGAGCGCTACAAAAAGAACATAAAGATAAGTGGGAGCCATTGGAGGGAATTCCTTCATGTGGAGGCAGAGACACTATAAAATAGACACGTGAAAAGGCAAAAATATTCTACAACAGATGGTTCAAGGAAGAGGAAAATTGGACAAAGACCTAGAGGCTGAAAGAAGAAGAGAAGAACGGGAGCAGAATCAAACGCAAAGGAAAAAGAGAGAAAGAAAAGAAAAAGAAGGAAGAAAAGGAAGACAGGAGAAAGATGGCGTAGAAAAAGAAGATCTCCCTGTAGGAGCAACAGGGGAGCGGATCTGGAATGGGAAGAGGGAATAAGGATTCTAGAGAAACACAGAAATCACAATTGAAGAAAGGAAGGAGTGGGAAAAGTGAAGGAGTAAGAAGGAGTAAGAAGCCCGAAAGAAAGGAGTAAGAAAAAATAACAATAACAGAAGAAAGTCAAATAAAATGAAAATGAAGTTCCTTTCATGGAATATAAAAGGAATGAACTCAAGTTATAAAGGAAAAAAAATATTTCATGAATTAGAAAAACAGAAATGGGATATTTGCAGCATCCAAGAGACGAGAATAAAGAAAAAAGATGAAAATATTTAAGAAATCCAAAATTGGGAGAGGTGGTTATATCAGCAGCACAAGGAAAAGAAACGGAGTAGAAATATATATTAAAAATAAAATCCCGGTAAAAGAAGTACAATGACGAGGAGGGTAGATATGTTGGAAATAAGGTAATGGTTAATGGCAAACAGACGTTGATAGTAGGAATATATGGCCCAACTGGAAAAAAAAATTTTTTTTATAAAGTTATTAAAAGAATAACAAATTTGGAATATGAATACATATTTTTTGTGGAGACTGGAATGGGTGTAAATCCAAAATTAGATGAATGTCAAATAAAAGATGCAGAGAACCAGGGAAGTTACCAGAAAATTTGATATGTGGATATACTACCCTATTGGATCCCGGGAGAATCAAAATAAGGAACTTAGAGACCATAACCTTTTCTCAATTCCGCACAGTTCTGCGTCAAGGATAGATATGTTTTTTATATCAGCAGAGATGATGAAAGAAGTAACAGAAGGTTAAATAAAGATAAACAAGAATTCAGATCACAACAAATATGGTTAGAATTAGAACAAAAGGAAAAGAATATAATGGAATTGGATAATACATTATAAACAATAAAAACTATAAAAGAATTAAAAGAGCAAATGAAATATTTCTTTTAGAAACACTGAAAAAGATACCAGTATGAAAAATTATATGGACACATATAAGGCAAGTAATTGAGAACTTTAATAAAGAAAAAAAGCGAGAGACAGGAAGAAACAAAAGAGGTTAAAAAAATTCAGATGAGATACAAGTATAGAAAAAAGATAAGTAGAGAGCCAGGAAATATGAATTAGGGAAAAATTAAAAGTGTTAAAGAAAACAATTAAAGTAAAATATGGTAGATGAGTAATATAAAAAATAAATTTATAAAACAAAGGCAATTTGAACAGGAATAAGTGGCAAATTTTTAGCTTATAAAGTCAAAAAATGAAAGAGGCCAGGCAAATTGTTGAAATATTAGGAGATCAGGAATCACAAACAGAACAAACAAAAATAGAAGATATATTCTATGAATACATAAAGAACTGTATGGGAAGGGTATGGTCAAGGAAACTCAGGAAATTAGAGAATTAATAGAGAAAAAGAGAGAATAGAAATAGATGAAGTATAAAGAAAAGTATAAATCAAGAGATTACGAAAAAGAGATAGTGAAGTGATAAAAAAGGGGAAAAAGGTAAGGCACCCGCCCTGACGGGTATACTTTAGAATTTATAAGACATTTGAAGAGGAATTGTTAGAACCAATGGAAAGAGTTTTAACAAAATACGGGTAGAGTACCAACACTTGGAAAGAGGCAAACATAACTTGGATCCCAAAGAAGGAAAGATTGAGATATCCCCAAAACTATAGGCCTATTCGCTTCTCAATGTTGATTAAAATATTTACAGTTATAATGGCAGAAGAATTAAAAAATATTAAAGGATTGGATAAGAAGATCAATGTGGTTTTCTACCAAACAGACAGGCAAAGCAAACATAAGGATAATATAATTTGATAGAAATTATGAAAAAAAAACCAGGAAGGGAAGCAGCTATGCTATTTTTGGATGCAGAAAAGGCCTTTGACAATTTGATTGGGTTTTCTTGTTAAAATTATTAAAAAATTAGATTTGGGATCAATGTTCAGTCATGGATAGAGGAAATATATAAAAACAAAAAGCAAAATTATAATAAATAATGTTAAAACAAAAGAATTTAAATTACAAATATAAGACAGGGTTGTCCATTGTCACCCCTTTATTTATAATGTGTTTGGAAATATTGGCGTGGTACAGACCGCGCTTTGCGGCGGTCTGCCGCCGCCGCCGGCTAGTCCGTGGGGAGCCGGAGCCTCCACACGCGCGGCTCCCCTGCGGACTGAAAAAGAAGCTCCAAATGGAGCTTCTTTTCAAGGCGTTTGCGACGTAGCGAGGCGCCAGGGGCGCATCGCTACGTCACAAAGGACGCGACGCGTACGGACGCTCAGACCCGATACGCAAAGATGGCGCCGGCCATGTAGAAGGGCTGGCGCCATCTTGTACGGACGGAGTCCGTACTAGGCCGTACTTAGGTCATAAGAGACGCCCCTTTTTTAAAATGGGACGTCCTCACGGACTCCCAAATGGCAGTGAAGAAGCCCCATTATGTAACAGAATAAGACGGAAGAAAGGATACAGGTGCTAAGATTAAGGAGAGGAAATAAGGATTCGCGTTTTGCAGATGATGTAATTGTAATAGTAGAAAAATCCAGTTGAAAATATTAGAAGATTTGGAAATAATAAATGAACTTTGGTAATCAGCAGGACTAAAAATTAATAAGAAAGTCAGCAATAATTGCATTTATATTAAGGAAAGCAACAAAAAGAATTACAGGAAATCAGGGATACAAATACGAAAAGGTTAAATATTTGGGAATTCAGATTACGAAAAAATAGTGAATATTTGACAATTACAAAACAAATTGGCAAGATATAAAGAAGAATTTGGAAAAATGGTTGAAGCTACAATTATCTTTATAGGGAGAATAGCGGTTGTGAAAATGAGTGTATTACCAAAATTTTATTTTTATTTCAAAATATACCATTATAGTTAAAATAAATATTCAATGAATGGGAGAAAGATTTAGAAAGTTTATTTGGGCAGGAAGGAAAGCGAGAATCAAATGGGAACTTTGACAGATGCTAAGGAGAGAGGAGGATAGGAATGCCAGATTTTAAATTGTATTTTTACGCATGCTGCATGGAGTGGATAAGGACAGGATAGAGTTGGAAGACAAAAAAATATAAACTAGAAGGATTCAATCTGAGATATGGCTGGCATGCTTATTGTGGTAGATAGGGTGGAATTAAATAAAGAATTCAAAGATCATATTATAAGAAGATCATATGGAGGGTATGGAAAATCTACAAAGAAAAAATCTATAGCCAACTACCAGATTGGCCTCCCCCCACGAGGCACTTTTCAAAGAGGTAAAATAGAGGGCAGGCATGGCTAAGGTATAAGAGCTATTGAAAGGGAGGAAGGAAAACAATCATGAAAACAGGGAAAATTTAATGCGGAGGGTTATAATATATCGTGGTTTTTGTATTATCAATTAAGGGAAAGATACCAAATAGATGAGAATCAATATGGTATAACGAAACGGATAAAAAAACAGAATTAGATATAATATTTAGAGATGGGAAAGGAAAAAAGATAGCAAAATTATAAGATTCTTTTTAAAGCTGGAATAGAACAAAATCACATAAAACAAGGAAATGGTGAAATGGGCACAAAACATAGGTCATAATATCAATTAGAAAGTTGGGAAAAAGAGTGGGGGAAAGATCCAAGTTTACATTATGTATGGATATCAAAGAAAACTTCTATAAAATGGTACATAGGTGGTATCTTACCCCGAGTAGAAAGCAAAATATAAAAAGGATAAAGCACTGTGCTGGAAATGTGAAAAAGGTATAGATAGTTTTTATCATATGTGGGTGGACTGCCCCGTAGTAAAAAAAATTCTGGATTAAAGTACATAGGATTTTAACGAAAATAACCAAAAGGAATTTCCATTGCTCCAAAATGCGCCTGCGATATAATCAAAATAAGAAATTAAGGAAAGAAAAAGAATTATATATATTTGATTACGTAGCAAGGATAGTATTAGCAAGCAATGGAAAGTAAAGAGGTACCGATATAAGATCTGGCTAGAAAAAAGTTTAGTTATGGGAAATGGACAAATTAACAATGGCATTAAATGAGAAGAGGTAGAAGAAGGAAGCCTCTTGGATAAGGCTGCTGCAATATACCAATCTGATAAGAGATAGAACAATAATTAAGCAAAAATAGATAAGTATATAGTGAACATGTAAACATATACTAAGTATAGGGGAAGGGATATACTTGGTTTGTTAAAATAAGAAAGAAGAGGATGTATGAGAAATATAGTCTTAGTAATTAAGCATAAGAGTAAGGGTAAATAAGAGATAAAGAGACAACATTTGATTGACTTATGAGGAATTAAAAATTATAGCTAAGAGTTCAGCAACATGAAGAATAATAAAGGGGGATGGGGGGAGGGGGAGGTGGGAGAAGAGTAAAGGAATAATGTACAATCATATTGATAGAAAATGTGTGTTGACTTTCTCCTTTTTATATATAAAATTCATTAAAGATAATATAAAAAAATTAAAAAAAAGATTCTTTTCAAAGAATGCCAATTCATACTTTTCTTCTGTATTCTCGAATGCCACCATTTTGACTACAAGATCATGCTGAAAGAGTGAGCTCTCTATTAGTATTAGGGTAGAACCCAGAGCAATTGTGTGGGCAGAAGACATAGGCATTTTTCATTTATAAGAAATTATTTGCAGATTTTGTCATTACATTTTTCTTTTATTAGGACAAAATCTGGGGGAAACTGATAGGTATCCGGATTAAAAAAACAACCTGTAGACTGCTACCTCTGTGACGTCCCACCCATATCAACTGGGAACTTCCAATGGACTGTTGCCAACATATTTTAAAATAGCTGCATGAAGGTGTCAAAGCCAAAGGAAGATGACTCCCAAGAGGGCGAAGAACAAACAAAAGAAAATCAAATGTGCAAGAGTGACCCATTCCCTGTTTATAAGTGGAGAAACTGTACAGTGGATCCTTGTTAATGCTGGGGTTTGGTTCCAACTCCCCCGTGTATAACAAAATCCATGTATGCTCAAGTCCTATTAAGTAATGACATAGCAAAATGGTGTCCCTAATAAAAAATGGAACATCAAGGTAAATTTAATACTTTTTTTGGAACATTTTCAAACAGTGTATGCTTGAATCCGTGTATAAAAAATCAGTGTATAAGAGGGCCGACTGTACAAGCAGGTGAGCAAAGGAAAAGGCATTCCCTCATCTCAGCCTTCATATCTTTTCACAGCCTCAAACTCCAAGTAAGGCAAAAGTATCAAACAAGTTCAGTAAGACAAATGGGCTCTTTCTCTATACTGACAGCTATTAGCATTTGCTATGCTGGTTGCAAAGACTCCAGAATTCATCTGCTTAGCAGCAGAGGCCTAACTCAACACAGAAAGAAAGCAGAAAGGAATGATTTCATGTGATTAATATGACTGGGGGCTGAACAGACGGCTCTAAAGAAAAAACTGAGTGGGGGCTGCAGCAACCAAATCAGCACCAACTTCTGCCCCAAATAGAAGCAGAAAAAATCTGCTCCTATTGGTGTGGGAAAAAAGCCACTCTTTCCTGCTGGTTCGGACTTTTTCGCCAGCTCCAGGGTGAGTGGCGTCTAAACGCCACGCCTCCAAACCTGCTAGCAGTTGGCTTACTGGACCACTTTTTCGGCCCTTTATTGTCTTGGTTTCTTACCAACCATCGTATACAGACATATAATTTATATGTGATTGTAATGTAAACCACTTAGAGGCTTTATTATATCAAGTGAATTTAAGCACTGCACCTGAATGAATGATGAATGACTAAGAAAATAAATCAGATCTGCTCAGAAGTGCATCCAACAACTGCACTCTGCAACTGGATTTGAAGTAGCATTAATAGGCTATTCATTTTAGATCTGCAACATTTTGCTTCCCCCAATATACAGTCAGAGGCACAACTTTGTAAATTATTTTTTAAGGTTATATCAGTGCCAGGTCATTTGTGCAGAATGAGACTCGTCGGGTCACAGAGAATTCTCTTTGCTATTAGTAAGCATGTCATATTCTTTTATGCTGTAGTGGATTGGTGTATAACTTTGTTAAATGTACCATAAAAAACCCAAGCTATTACTCAGGTGATATTTTTTTTTCCCTTGCAATCCTCAGTTTGATGAATGACCTGATTAGTTTTTGAGAGTGTGTTAAATTTAGCTAGAAATTACAGAGGGAAGAAAGAAACTTGAGAGCTGTCTTTTGGGCTACAGCTATCAGTTCACTGCAAAATTAGTAGGTTACAGACATTAAAATGAAGCAAACAGACTCAGGGGTGGGTAGCTGGTGCCTTCCAGATCAGTGAGGTAGGGAATTTGTTTTGTGTGTTGGGTATGAACTTAAAGGCACCATTAAGGTATGAACTGCCTAGCCAAAAGAGGCTCCCTCCCTGGATAGCTTATTTAAAGTATAGACTAAAGCTAGGGTGAATTTACCCATGCCACTATCAGGGAGCTACCATCGTCCTTGGTCTCAGTGTACCATCACATCTAGGCCCATTATCATATTAATATGATTGCTTTCAGCTAGGGAGTCTTTCCATGTGGGTAACACTTGTTGTAGCCCAGTTGACATACAAACTCTGAGTCATGTTACCCAAAAGGTGGGGGGATGGGTGGTCCCCACCAACTTTGTCAGCTTCCTTTTAAATATGGGGGAGTTTGCTTAGTTCAAGCATGCAAGAAGCTGGGTAACATTGAGGATCATTTCCACCATTTATACCAGTGCTAACTGAAGATGATTCCAATTTTTTTTATTTAGAAACATAATATATAAGAGGTGCAATCAAACACACAAGTAATTCAAACAGACAAACCATTCAGTGCTGACAAGTGGTATAGAAAGTGAATAATATTTACCCATCCTGGAGAGGAGACTATAGAAAGTGGAATATGGCTCAAATGGGGTCTGAGGTGATACAGCAAGTGCTCTGTGAGCACAGAACAAGACCAGAGGCCATCTGAGTATGAAGAGCTAGGTTTGGGACAGATATTTATTGCTGAGATCCAGCTTTGAAAAGTGTGCTATATGCTGTCTTGCAATGAAACAAAAACCTGGTCGTCTCCCAGGGAATCAGCAATGGGATCCAGAAAGACTGATGGCTTAGTGGGCCTCGGGTTACGAAATAATTCGTTCCGCGGCTAATTTCGTAACCCGAAAACACTCTTAACCCGAATGCCATAGGGCTAATGGGAAAAAAAGCCGCGGCTCGGCCGCGGCTCCATTAAACAGCGCCAGGGTTTTTTCGTAACCCGAAAAACCTCGTACCGAACAATAAATCCCTATGGGATTTATTCGTACCCGAAAAATTCGTAACCTGGGTAATTCGTATCCCGGGTACCACTGTACTTCAGGATAACTAAAACATCTATTGGAGTTAGGGCAACCGAGGCTAGATGGATAAGAAAGATGGCTGAGAACATGGCAGAGGGTAATTAGGAAGCATCACTTACTGCCTTTGCCTTTTGTTTCCAGTGCAAAGATAGGCAGATAGACTGGTGGAGGGAGGATGGAGTGATCAGCAATCCATTCAGATTTATTTTGGTATTACCTGGGTTCTTCACGTATCTTCAGGCCTATGTGTCCCCTCCCATGGGAAATTCCCTTCTTAAGAACATGCTGACCCCGATACGAAAATATGGAAAACCCAAATAAATGTAGGGTATGCTGAATGGTCATCAGCTTTTAGATGTAAAATAGGCGATTAGAATTGAAGCTAGAAATAAGCAAATAAGTGAGTCCTAAGTGGATTTTGACTAGTTCAGCAGCAGGGAGGAGACCTTTGTAGTCAGGTACTAGACCCGATCTATTCAAGCTGAGACCAAGAGCAGAAATCATTTTAATACATTTAAAATACCTACTGTATATACTCATGTATAAGTCTAGAAATTAGTAAAAAAACCCAAACAAACCCAAATCAGCCTATCCATGGGTTGATGTAAGTACTATACTTTAACTCTTATTTAAAAAGGAACTATCCTCTGGTGAAAGGAAGAGTATAATCGTCCTGGAAGCACTGATCTCCTTTCATCAATCCATCCAGCCCTTAGTGGGAGCAGAACAGTTATGCCGGCTGGAATTTTTGCAAATTCTTGGCAGGTTTTCCTTTGCTTCATCCTTGGATCCTTTGTTACATGCAGTTAAGTTTCCTTTGACTATCCATGGGTCATCTGAAAATGCATAATTTTGGTCCAGAACCTACCCTCAACGTTTTCCGAGATCGACTTATAGTTGAATATATATGGTAGTTTATAACAAAATGTGCATTATGAGTTTGTCAATGCTCTGCATAAACAGATCAGCACAAATTAAACACTGCAATCCATTACATCGGTAGCAACAACCATGAACTTGAATGACTTTGGAAGGGAGGAGGACACCCAATGGAGGACAAGGTGATCAGTGCTGCTAATCAAATGTATAGAAAAACATGCCTTTTTGGCATTCCTTTAATTACAATGGGGCATACAGAGGACAATTCCTGGTGGATTCCACTCACTGTCTACTTTGCTGAGGTTTACTGATGAGTCCAAGATTTTCACTGGGAAAATGTGCTATGAAAATGTTTATTTACAAACTGAACACCACATATTTATCTAAAATGGTAGCAAGGCAACTCACCATGCTGGTGTCCAATTCAATTATAGAGATTAATGATACAGATTTACTTTGATACCCAGACATCCTGTAAGAGGACCATACACTTTAATTCCTCCACCTCTGAAGCTTTCACCCAGCTCTTTTTGAACTCTGTCACATCAGTTAATAAGAAACAAACTTCAGCTGTATCAATGTGTATAAGGCAAGTGATATAGAAGGCACTCAGCTATGTACATTTCTTTAACGTAGTATAGAACAGTGATTTTTCTACAAATGAAACTGGAAAGCTTGGTAATAACAATAACAAAGATAAATTTTCGTTTCCGGTTTATTGTGCATTATGAAAATAGAATTACTTTTCCTGTGCAACAGACAAAGTGAGGCAAACTTTGGAAACAAAAATAGTTTCTCAGAACAAAAAAATACATCCCTCAAGCAACACATTCTTTCATTAGATATGTGCTGAAGAACTTGCTGTTTGCAAAGAGAATTAATTGACAAAAGAAGAGTCATCATTAAGAGTTGACTTTGTTTATTGCTAAAGAGTATTTCAGTATTTTTCTTTTGAAAGGCTTATAATCTTTTAATAGCTGTTTGTTCTAGATAATGATTCAAGTAATTGCGCTTTTAAAAACAGTTTAATAACAACACAGAAGATTTGCTAGGTGCTATGAATTCTTTGGAGTGTAACTGTTCACTAATTGCTAGACCAACTAGAGACAATACAGCACCTTCCAAATTTCACAGAGAAAAGCAACCATTTATTATACATCAAGGAAACTCCTAAAACTCTCTCCCCATCTGCATGTGGTTGTTGCATTTTTTACTTCAAACTTACTCAAGGTTCAGAGGTTGGGAAAGTGGTCCTAGTGGCTGGAGAATTTGGGGAGCTGTTAGATAGGTCTACCTTAGGTTCGCCAGGAGTCAGAAATGACTTGAAGGCACACAACAGCACAATAACAACAATAACAGAACCAAAGGTAACTTTTCAATTTGTGCTGATCTTGGAACCCAGGCCAACAGCCTCGCCCATTATATTTAGCATTAGCAATAGCATTTACATGTCTAATCACTTATCAGGTGAACTCAGCTCTCTAAGCAGTTTTACAATCTAATGCCATGCCCCCAGTAAACTCATATTACCAGCTTACAAAGGATGGAAGGCTGAGTCAACCTTGAAGCCTTGGGATCGAGCTCACACATTGTGGCTGAAGTACTGGCATTTAATCACGGCACTACTGAGATCTCCCTATAGCCGGCCCCCCTGGGCCTCCATTAAAGTCTGAGTAATACCTAATAGTCTGAGCAGGACTGGAAGGCTGACTCAGAAGCATTATTACTTCTCCACAATACCCTGACTTAGCATCACCAGATAACCATAGGAAGAGCACCGCTGGACCGGAAAAAAAGACTTCATTCAGCATTCTGGCCCAGTTCCAATGATATACTTGTATCCCACCCACAGACATTTCCCTGGTACTAGAATGGAAAGAATATTTGAAAATTTTTGAAACAGGATTGAAACATGATTGAAAAATGTCTTTCATGTGTCAGGAAACCCTGAATCCTAGGCTTCTTCAGGTTATATGTAAATTCAGCAGTTCAGGATTTATCGGTATGATAGAAGACAGCCTTTTCTAGGAAGAAACAGCTTTTCTTGGAACAGACTTTTGCCTTGTAGGGTGCTGCACAATAATCACAGAAGCATATCTTGGAGAAAAGGCCACAACGTTATAATTGCAAGAGCAATAAAACAGCATAGGGTTGGCCCATAGCATGAGATACAGGATCTGGCAAAATCGACCAACACCCCGGTTGCTCGATACCCAAGGCCTGCACCAGGCCTGCCGTCGGGAAGACCAAGCTGCTATGGACCACCGGATAGCAACCAGCCGATTGCTGTATTCCACCAGCCCCTAGTCACTGGGCCGCGTAAAACGTAATGGGCCCCGCAATGGCCATACGTAACCACTCAGCGTAACCAGGTCCCTAAGGACTCCTTCTCCAGTGCTCCGCAGCCCGGGAGACCATCCACCCCAGATCCTGGCCTATGCTGCCCCTCCCTGGTTGTGACAGTAACACCAACCCGAGGGTGGGTAGCTGATCGTGAAAGGCCCCGGACTCCGTGCAGCACGGCCTTATATAGGCCAGGTCCAGGGCGGGGCCAAGCTAGGTCGCTCCTCCCCCTCAAGGCAGCACCAATCAGCTGCCTTAGAGAACCAGAAGGAGTGACCATAGAGAAGCCCTCTGGCCGGCTAGAGTGGCCACCCCCGAAAGTTCCATCTCTGGCCCCGCCTGCAGCCAATCAGGAGCCTCGGCCGCCCTGCAATGCATTTTGGGAGTGCCGAGGCCCAATCACCAGTGCTCCTGCCGCGGCAACACAGCTGCGGCTGATTCCGGCAGCCGTTCTTCTGCACACACTGAAAAAAGCTGTTTCTTGATGGAAAACACTGTTTCCTGCATAGGATATTCTGTAGTTGGGGATTTTTCTGAACAAAATTTGTGCATTTTCTTTTTCTTTTTTTTTTTTTTTCTTTTTTTGGTGCAGAAGAAAAGCATTTTCTACACAGGAAACAACATTTTTTCCTGTGCTTCTGTGCCTGGGAATTAGATGAAATAGCTTTAGCCCACAAACACTGAAGTGTGCCCACTATGCTTCAGAAGAATGCTGTGTAACATTATGTCCTCCTCACAGGCATGGCAAGAGGCACAGTAGAACAAGAATTAAAATAGTATAAATAGACACTTTGTAATTTGGGGGGGGGGGGTAGAGATAAAATGAAATAAAATAATGATGATAATGATTTCTCCTAAAAAAAGAAGTGTTTTCCCAAGTGTTGAAAGGCATTCTCTCCTAACACATGGATTTTCCTTAACCATATTTTTGCACTTAGCATACTTTGGCCGTTACAGACCCAAATAAAGCTG
>NC_056524.1:24722810-24731806 GCF_019175285.1 Sceloporus undulatus | reverse complement strand
GCCTGTTACAGACAGCCAAAATAAAGCTGCTTCGAGTCACTTTGGAGATATGGTATTTCAATGATACATGCGTCCTAAGAGTCCAAAGGCCGCACCAAAGCCACACTCCAGTCCTAAAGACTGGAGTGCAGCTTTGGTGAAGCTTCCAGACTCTTAGGACTCATGCATCATTGAAATACCATACCTCCAAAGTGACTCGAAGCAGCTTTATTTTGGCTGTCTGTAACAGGCCTTTATTTTTGTGATTGGTCATTGGAAGGCAAAAGGTTTGATTATCCTTTGAGGATAATTCCGTTGCAGGAGGGAAAACATATTAACTGTTTGCAATACTAATTCCTGTGAACATCTAGTCTGATTCTTAGAATTACTGGAAAATGGTGCAAATCTGTGAAAAATGAAATATTTAAAGACAGAGAAATGTCATCATTGATTTTACTACATGAGGAAGACAAACTTCCTGAACCAAATCATCAAAGTTGCCCTGCCTGTAAAAGCAGAAGAAAAATCTACCTTTCTTTTGCAGAGGACAGAAGAATTTCACAATATGGGGGAGAGTGGCAAAGGTTCAACACAGCAGTGTAACTATATAGGCCGCTGTTTGAGGAGGAACAATTTAGAGTGATGGATATTACCAGAGCAGTACAGAAGTCAATTCTGTTCCATTGATGATGGCACATGTGCTGGACTGCATGAACTAGGAAAATTATCTGAGACATAATAAAGGATTCTGGGAGCATACCTTTGAAAGGAGCAAGATCTTCACTTATTTCATTCTTGCACATGAGAATGAGAAAGGTCAGAGGTTTGCTCCCTGCTGTGTGCTCATACTTTTTTTTTTAAAGCCTGATGATTTTTCACATTCGTGGACATGTTTGTGAAGATTTCATTTGCATAAAAATGTGTTTTACAATAACAAAAACAAGGTACTGTATTTTGCACAAAGTATCTTTTCGGGGGAGATGTACAATGAAATTGTTGGAAAATATACCCAAACTGTTGTCACATGCAGAGATGAGTGAAGATACTTTTGATAATGTGAATATTCTTTACATACCTCTTTGTTATAATATGACCTCAAGTCAACTTTGACTTATGGTGATTTATGATAGAGTTTTCTTTGCAAGATTTATTCAGAGAAGGCTTGTCATTTCCTTCCCTAAGGGTCAGATAGCATGTCTTGTTCAAGGGAAACCCTTTGGGCTTAGTGGGGCATTGAACCCTAGTCTCTTGGAGTCCTAGTCTGATACTCAGACCACTGCACCACACTGAAATGCATGCATTGATGGATGAATTGCCAATAAATATAGAAGATTGGAGCAATTTCCATTGGACACTGATGGGGGCAGGGACTTCAGTCTTTTTCCCTGCGTTATGGTCTGATCCAGATGAAGATCCTCATATCAGCTTTTGGCACCTAGAAGAAATGACCCACTGCTGCCAGTGTGAGCTTTCCTTTCAGTGCAAATAGTAGAGATAATGCTCCCAGTCTGGTTCTCTGTCTAATCCCCAAGTTATCCCTGCACCTTTCTGTAATAACACAAATGTTAATTGTATGAAATTTCTCATTGCCTCATTTGGCCATATTCATGGATGGAGGAATAGAATCAAACCCCGTATTAAATAGAGTAATTTAATTGTGTGAGTGTGTATCTGTTCCTTCGGGTTGCCTTATGGTGACCTCATGAATTGCAAAGGGTTTTATTAGGCAAGGAATACTCAGAAGTGGTTTTGCCAGTTCCTTCCTCTGAAATATAGCCCACAGCACCTGCTCCTTGTTGGCAGTCTCCCATCCAAGTACTAATCAGGGCTGACCTTGAATAGCTTCCATAATCAGACAGGATCTGCTGCCTTTAGGATATTTGTACAGAGTGAAATATCTTTACATACCTCTAGTGTCCCAAAAAAGTAGACCAACTCCAAATGGCTAGCAAGACAAGAAAAGAGACAACATTCACTATTGGAAAATGGTTTTGAAGAATGACAGAGCTGTGAATTTTGTTAGGCAGTGTTCTATTCAAATGCTGGTCTGGATATTTTTTGGCAAATTAGGGACATTTCACTTAAAAGATTTCGTTTAATGAAAAGGGTGGCAAAAGGATGTGGTTAAAATACATGTGTTACATACAGAGTGTCCATAGTTTAAGCTCTGTTCTTTCTGGTTATCAGGGCTAAGCATACCTGCTACTTACACAGGTCATGTCCAGGTTTTCCACAGGACTGTATTCTGCCATATAAGCTTGCACATGTTTTGAAACCTTTGGGCGCAGTCTTCCCTTCCCATCTTCAGACACACATTTCCATAGCAGCATTAGGAAAGGCTTTCTTGGTGACTGCTCATAGACTCTGGAATTCTCCTCCTAGAGAGGTTAGAGCAGGGACGTAGCCAAGGGGGTGGGGTTCTGGGTGTCCAGACCCCCCCCCTTCCATTAGAAAAATGAATGTGTGTGCTGCTGCGGCCGCCACACTCAAGCTCCATTAATAATGGTGGCACTTAGTCTGGACCCCCCCCCCCCTTCCTACAATCCTAGCTACGTCCCTGGTTGAGAGGCTATCCTTCCACATAAAAGTGAAACCTTTTACAGTAGGCCCTCCATATCCACTGATTTTTATCCATGGATTTGAGCATCCACAGATTGAAAATATTAAAGAAAAAACCCTCAAAAAGCATTTTGTGAGATACTTAGCCTTCTCTGTGAAGTAGCTCTGGTGCCAGAACAAAGTCCAGATCCCAGGAATCTACAGCATTGAGACAGGGCTGTTAAAGCAGTTTTAAACTGCATTGGTTCCATGGTGTGGCAGCAGCCATAGTTATGTTCAGCATAAGATAGGTTCATAAACATAATTTGTTCATAACCATTTTATGAATGAGAATGGCATTTTCTCAAGAGCATTTTCAGTTTTATTAATAATATTTGTATTTGGTTGAACAGTCAGACTGCAAATCAACCCAAACCATTTAGTGGTCAATGTATTTGCAAGGAACAAGTGCAGATGGGCTTAAAACAAGTTGCTTTGTCTGCCTCTGGAGATTCTCCCCTCCCTCCAGTTTTTGTTTGAAAGCTTATAATCTTCCAATAGCTGTTTGTTTAGAGATTATTCAATGATTGCCTAGTTTGACAAAAGATTGTAAATAGATACTTTAGGACTTCAAAATTGCCATGTTTCACTTGTCATTATTCAGATTGCAACTGTTTTCTATATTCTTTGAATATTTTTTTTTGTATTGAATTTAAGGGCATTAATGCAGTGTTTCTCAAACTTTTAACCCATAGTACCCCCCTTTACATCTACATGCAGACGTTGTGTGCCCTTCCTACTCACCGTAGTATATGCATAAAAATATGTTGTTTATTAAACTTGACTAGCTAAGCAATATAGAATTACAACCATACAAATGTGATGCTATTAATAGAAGTTACCAAAAATCTACACAGCTGGAAAGGAATTTTTACCTGCATATACAATTAGTGTTTATAATGCCTTCCTTATACTTTCTTACAGTTTTGGTAGTTTGTCTTGATTGGATTTTTAAAAATATGTTGCAACTTTTCATTAATTTGTCATTAACTGCCTATTCCAATAATTTTGGCACAACTTTGTGTACCATATGCTAGAGTCATTAACCCATTGATTAGGTGGGATAAATGTGAACTGGGGCTCAAATTCCCCACAATTTTCCACCCTAGTACCTTCCAAAACATAGGATTGCAGTCCCCATTGTCCACAACTAGCATAGACAGTGGTCATGCTGGCTAAAGAAACAAGAGTTGTAGTCCTGGATGGGTGCTGAGTTTGAGGAGGTTGTGTTGTGCCTGCTGCTTGGCCATAATGTAACTTGGCATTTCATGATACACATCCAAGTTGCAGGATGAGCCTATGTTTTTAGTTCATGCTGCATGAGCACCAGATTACTGTCACTCCTATCAAGGTTATACCAACATGCAAGTTTTGAAGGTACAAATTAGCAACCTGACATGCATCCTGATTGTATGCATGCTTACTCATTTACTCCAAGGCAGGTGTGCCAAGTATTGCAGCCATAGATTTTGTTCATGCCTACTTCTAATCTAAACCATCATTTGGCAATGCAGAAGTCTACTCTCCTTTCTCTTTCTATTACACTAACCCACGGTGCACAACCTGTTGTTCTAGGGCCATAGGTGGCCATCAGCTTCTCATTGTCTGGCCCTTGAAGCCAGAAAGACCTCACTTCCCTTTCCCTGTTGCTCTGTGGCTTCTCAGACTGTTATTTTCCCTCTACTTAGGGGAATTCAAGGTTTTGTGATTTGAATAACATTAGAGAGAGAGACAGACAGAAAAAGAGATTTTCCCCAATGCCTAGCAATCTTGCTTTAAAGATTGATATTTTCTTACTGCTATTAGTGGCAAGGAAGCCGTTGTTTTAAAGGTATCGGGAATATATATTCTCTAATATTTCACAGATGAAAACCAGGATGCATGTGACCAAGCATCATGAGAGTGTGGCAGAAATGGCAAAAGTTATTAATGAGGAAAAACACATGTGCTAAGAGAAGCAGCAGCAGTTTGCTTTTGCCTGAGCCTAATATGAAGAATAAGATTTGCCTATCCCTGCTTCTCCACCTGTTGAGCTACCTATGTGCAAACCACTTTTGCACCTTGAATTCAATTTGCAGTTTGCAATTAAGATGAGGACAAAGGGGAACATGGGAAGAGGAGAGAAAAACTGGGACATTTTAAAAGCAGGTAAGAAAGTGGGATGCAGAGGATTAATTGGGACTGTTCCTGCCAAATTGTGAATGGTATGGAAATGGTTTTCACTTCTATAACAAACACAAGTGATTCCTAAATTTAAGTGGGTCTCCCTCTCAGCAGTTCCACTCTCAGATATGGAAAAGAGTGTGTGAAACCATTTATTTATTTTATTTATTTTTATTGAAATATGGGATCTTTTTATGGGATCCCAGGGTGATATACCATATAAACAATTTGAAACACTTTGAAATTAACACTATGAATATTTTTTTAAAAGATAAAAACATATTAAACAAGACAACACCTGGCCTCTCCTCTAGTGAAGCTGTGATGAAAACAGAATCACCTGCTTCTATTTTCAAGATGGATGCAAGCTACAGGAAAAGAGATTCCACTTCAACATTAGGAGGAACTTCCTGACAGTAAGGGCTCTTCAACAGTGGAACAAACTCCCTCAGAGTGTAGTGGAGTCTCCTTCCTTAGAGGTCTTTAAACAGAGCCTGGATGGCCATCTGTTGGGGATGCTTTGATTGAGATTTCCTGCATGGCAAGGGGTTGGTTGGACTGTATGACCCTTGCAGTCTCTTCCAATTCTATGATTCTATGATTTGGTGTTTTCTTCCTCTATTGTACACATGGGTATGTTTCAGGAACTGGTGTAAGAAGAAACTTGATATTTGGAGTTTATTCTTTCATTGAACATCCTGAAATATACAGGGAAGCTTCTTTCAGTATGGCGCAGTACAGACTGCCCCTTTGGGGCTGCCTACACCCACCTCTTTGCGCCACAGATTGGGGCCAGGGCAGCCACACCAGCAGCCCAGAGGCCCCAATCCAGTGCTTTTCGGGACCAGGGAGAAGTGGCAAAATGCCGCTTCTCCTTGATCCTGAAAAGGGGTGTCCTTGTGCTTCATGCCCCAGGACACCCCGGGAGCTGCAGCTAGAGGAGAAAGAGGCCACTCGGCCCCTTTCTCCCTGGCGTCATTCCTGCAGCCATTTGGTGGCTGCGGGAATGAGGTGTGCACCCAGAAGGAGCTCCATTTCAGAGCTCCTTCTTGTGCCGTGCCCAGGCCACTGTAAGCGGCCTGGGGTGACGTGAAGACGTCACACATGCGGCATACTGTTTGGACGTGGCATGTGTGTGATGTAATCATGTGTATGGGAGGTCGCCATGATTACACCCTTGTGATGTGCTAGGATTGAGGGGTGTGTGGACGGAGTGCTCCGAGGCAACCCTAGCACGTGATGAGGACATCATGAACGGCCCGTCTGTTCCGGGCCTATGTTACTTTTACGTGTTGTAAGGCAGCTTACAGAAAAGAAGCAATTAATGCTTTTGACAACTTTCTTTAAAAGAAACCTTTATATATTTTTTTCTGTTTTTCTTTCTTTAGCTTGCACAAATACTAAATGTCTCTGTGGAGCTGTGGTTTCTTTTCTTTCTTTCTTTCTTTCTTTCTTTCTTTCTTTCTTTTTTTTTTTTTTCTTTCATCCAAAAAAAAATTTTTAAAAAAAATGAAGTTAAGTTTTGTGCTGTTTATCTCCAATTAGTTCTCCAGCATAGAAATAGTAAGTCTGTTTTATTGGTTCAAAAAAGCACACAAAATGACAGAGACCACCAGCATTGCAGTATTGCTTCCTGATGGAGAATAATGCAACCCACAATATGAAGGAAAACATCTCCTTCTGTGATGGCAGAATTGAACAATGCAGAGAAAGCAGCTGTTAAAATTACTCAGCATTTATTTATTGCCAATATTTTGCTAGGTTTAGGGTTGCCAGCTGTTAGGACCTGGCCAGATTATTCAGTTATTGTGGGTCACTTCCAGGCATAAGATAGGACTACATATTTTCCAGTTCAGCTGGTAGAGCAGCAGTGTTCTACAATTGGCAAGGATTGATTAATTTGTTGCTGCAACTTGCATACATTCTCCTGGGGGTGGGGGGGTATATATTTACTTACCTAATTTCTTCTTTGGTGCTCAGTCCTTGTGGTACCAGGGCTCACTCTTAGTTCTGATCTGCGTGCATCTTCTGATCTGAAGAAAGTAGACTAGATTAAATGCTATTTATTCCCCCCCCCCACATTTATCCTAGCATGGGACCCAGTCTGAGTGGCCCCATCACCCTAAGTAAGGAAGAAGGAATATAGCGATAGTACAGTAATAGCAAGTACATTTCTATACTACTTATCAGTGAACTAGCACTCCCTAAGCAGTTTACAATGGTCCCCAACAAGCTGGGTGCTCATTTTACTGCCCTACGAAAGGATGGAAGCTTGAGTTGACCTTGGAGCTCTGCCTGGGATCGAATTCACACCCTTGTGGCTGCAGTACTGGCATTTAACCATTGCACCATTGAGCTCCCACATGATTCTCTCATTTCACCTTGATCTGGGAATAGCCCCATTAGTTAAGATTTCATTTCTGTCTTAATTTTCAAACAGAAAAATGTGTCCTCTCTCTTTCTTTCTGTGCGTGTTAGTGAGTTTGTGTGAGTGAGAAGCTGTGAGCAACTGTAGTTGGTGTTTAATGCATAAGTGGAACATGAACCAGCAGCGTAATGCTTCACCAAAGAAGGCAAGTACGATTTTAGCATGCATTAATAGAATCATATTTTCTAAGCTGAGGGAATTATTTGTCCCACTATATTCTGTCCTGGTCAGGCCTCATCTTGAGTACAGCATTCAGTTCAGAGTGGCCCATCTTAAGAAAGATATAGATTAGTTGGAGCAGGTTTTGAGAAGGCCAACAAGGATAATAAAAGGTATGGAGAATAAAATATACAAGGACAGATTGAAGGAACCAGGCTTGTTCAGCTTGGAGAAGAGAAGACCTGAGAGGTGACGTGATGGCACTTTCAATACCTCAGAGGTTGTTACAAAGTGAAGGGAACAGGCCTCTTCTCTGCTGCCCTGGGGTCGTACCAGATCTAATGGTGTGAGGTTACAGGACAGTAGACTTTGAGTAAACATTAAGAGGTTCAGCAATGATCTAATTGCCCTGAAAGATGATGGGATCTTTTTCACTGTGCAGCTTCAGAAAGACACTGGACATCTCTCTTCTGGGAATGCTCTAGCTGGTGATCCTGTACTGAGCAGGGAATTGTAGCAAACGTCCATAGATCCCTTTCCAAATCTATGATTCTGCACCACCAGCAGACATTCCTAGCTCTTTGGCTTTGGTTCAGAAACCTCAGGGTGATGTTGAACTGTCAACCCTAGCTAGGTTAGTCTTGGGCAAAATGTGGTCTATTACAGCATGAGCTTACCCAAAATTGATTCCTCTCTCCAATTCCCTCACTTCTGGAGGTTTCCAGAAGCAGTGCTTTTTTCATGAGGTTTATGCAGGGCTGAGAGCCAGTGGTGTGCAGTTGGACTACAACTATGGAATCAGGGTATGATTCAGGGAAATCCACTGGGTGAACTTGGGGAAGTCACACACTCTTGGCCTTCACATACTCAGAAAGCCCCATGATAGGTTCACTGAAGGCACACAACAACAACATATGCAGGGCCATGTCTATCCACCCAAAACCAGAAATGGACACCAAATTGCATAATTGGAAAAATAAATATTGCTACTTTTCAGCCTTGTTTAGCCTGCCAGTGGGTTCTGTGTTCACATTTCTACTTCAGGCTGGCCAGTGTTGCTTACCCTTGTGTTTGATGCTTTGCAAAATATTCAAGTGTCTTACCTTTTTGCTTGCCAGGATTTTGCTGTTGAAGGCTTGGCAGCTCTTCAGCTCACAGAATTGTCTTCTAGCATTAATTTGACTCATGCAGGAGCCAGTCAACCAGCTGCAAGCTGCACAGTCACCTTTTGTTGACCATGCTGGACTTGGATCATCTTCCCAGTTTGGCTGGTGGGGAACAATTAAATACATTCAATTTGGCTTTTCGGGATCTTGGAAGTAAAGTGTTGGTAAGCCTGTTGGCTGCTCCAGACTTTGTTTCCAGGGAAGATCTACAGGTCTACTGACCAGAAACTGACAGCTGGATGCTTAGTTTCCAGAGACAGCCCAGTTTTACAACAAAGCCAGGCATATTTTTCTGCTGCCATTTGGAGAATTAATCTCTGTCAAAGAAAACACGGCAGTCCAATTAGTACTGCTTATGGGTAAGAGGGAATTGGGATGACCATAGGAAGGTTCTGGTGATTCAGAAAGGATTTTACAGAGGAAAAATTTGGGCTTTTTTGGGGTGGCGCGGCGGCGTGGAGGAGAGAGGAGAGAGCCGGAGGCCCAACCATCGCCTCCAACCC
>NC_056524.1:24702112-24722800 GCF_019175285.1 Sceloporus undulatus | reverse complement strand
CTCCCATCTGGTAGCCAGCAGCGGCGCGGGTGAGAGAGGTGTGGCCGGGGGCCATAAAAACGCCTTCCCTGCCCTCCCTTTTCGGCGGCGCAGTGGTGTGGAGGAGAGAGGAGAGAGAGCCGGAGGCCCAACCATCGCCTCCAACCCTCTCCCATCTGGTAGCCAGCAGCGGCGCGGGTGAGAGAGGTGTGGCCGGGGGCCATAAAATACGCCTCCCATTCCCCCCCTTTCTCTACACCTCAAGGCGCAGTCCTACGAAGGGAATTGGACGGTCGGGATAGGGGGCAGTTTTGCTTCCTACTCTTCTATTGTGGCAAACCGGATCCACGGGTTCGGGGTCTCTACTCCAGATAAGGGGGGTGACTAGTGGGCTTGAGGGGGACCTAGTGTTTCTCTCCCTTCCGGATCCTCTCAAGGGAGGCAAGGACTGTGAGAGGGAAGAAGGTCGCAGAGTAGCTATTGCCATTATAGACTGCTATCAGCGTTACTCTAATAACCCTTTTTTTTCTGTTAGCATCAACAGTTAAACTTTCAGAGACTTATGTGCTGATTTTAGGTATGGACCAACAATTACTGGACATAGAATAAGCTCTTCTGTATGTAAAGAAGGGACTCATAATTGATGTTTATGGTTGACATAGAAATTAAGAATTGTATATATATCTTTGATTCTCTCATTTGAGTGGTGGAAGAGATCAGCAGAAGGGTCTGTAAATAATAAGCAAGGATTGAGGCAGAACTAATGGCGGCTGGTATCAGATCTATAACGCAGACACAAGCACAGGTGCCAATGCAAACCAGAACCTTCTCCAATTCCAGGAGGGGTTCACTAGAGACAGCTGACAAACCAGATATAGCGATGACAATATTAAAAGAATTAAGAGATTTCAAGGTGCAAATCAGGCAGGAACTCAAAGACACTAGAGAGGAAATAAGACTGGATGTACTAAATGAAATTGGAGAATTGTCTAAAAAGATAGATAGTATCACTAAGGAAGTAGTAGAGTTAAGAGCAGAAGTAGAGGAAGTTGTAGTCAAAACTAAGGAACTGGACAGGAAAACGGAAAGGATAGCAAAAGACAGGGAAATAGACAAACAAAACATTCTGATTCAAGAAATCAGATATAGGGACAGAAGTGTGAAAATCAGAGGGCTTCCCGAAAAGGAAAAGGAAAATCTTATCCTACGATTATTACCGGAATTAGCTAATTATTTGGACATCCCAGATGAGACACTTGATATACAAATTGAAAAAGTGTTTAGGATCAATTCAACTTTTGCTAAGGAGAGAAATCTGCCAAGGGATATTGTTTTATGTTTCACCAACTCTAGAATTCAAGAGAAATTGTGTCAGCTGAGTTATGAAGAAAGATTAATAATAGATGATAAAGAACTTGAGGTATTTAGAGATATACCAGCTAAAGTTTTGAAAAAAGGCAGGAATATAGATTCTTAACACAACTACTGCAGAAACTGAATATCAGGTATAGATGGGAAAGAATAGAAGGTATTTCGTTAACATATGGTCAAATAAGGTATAGAATTAATACAATAGAGAAAGCAAAAGACATATACAAGAAACTGATAGCTACAAAAAAGAAAGAGGAAGAGAAGGAGTTTAAGGAAAAAGAAAGGAAAAAAGATAAGGAGGGAAGCACTACTGATCCAGTACCTGCAGAATTAAGTAATAATCAGAAAGTTAGAGAAGGCGAGGAATTAGGTGTGCAGGAAACCTCGTTGATAGATTTAGATTTCGCAGTGCATGAAACTAGCAGAGATTCTAATTCAGATGAATTATACTGATTAGTCTAGATTAACGATTGTTTTAGACAAATAATTAAAAATGAATTTAAAAATTTGCTCTTTCAATGTGAGAGGATTAAACAACAATCACAGAAGGAAAGAGAATTTTCATTATTTGGAGAAAAATAATTATGATATAATTTGCTTGCAGGAAACAAAGATTAGAAATAATGAAATAAAATTCCTGAGAAACCCCAAATTAGGATGTTTGTATTACTCTTCTGATGAAAAAAAGAGAAGAAGAGGGGTTGCCATTTATGTAAATAGAAAGTATGATTCCAACATAACTTTTAAAGACACAGAAGGAAGATTTGTAGCGGCAGAGGTCGCTGTAGGCAACGAAAAAATCAAAGTTGTATGCATTTATGGGCCACTTGAAAAAAAGGTGTATTTTTTCACAGCCTAAACAAAGAACTGATAGAATGTAATGGAAATAATCTAATCTTAGCAGGAGATTTTTAACGGGGTTCTAAAACCAAAAAGGGATAGGAAATCCAAGAGAAAAATCCAAAATAACCAAGGAAAACTTCCAAGCTCTCTCTTTGAGCTGCTAGAGGAGCATGAATTAACGGACGTCTGGACACATCTTTACAAGGGAAAAAAAGGATTTACATATTACTCTGAGGTACATAACTCGCTGTCCCGTTTGGATATGTTTTTTACAACCAAGGAATTGACAGCAAAGCTCAAAAAGATGAAAATCGCCCCAAGACTATTGTCTGATCACAATTTGATAGAAGTAGTGATAGATGTTGGATGTAGGGAAAAGGGAAGGACATGGAAATTAAACGAGAATCTGATCAAAGATATAAAATTTGTGGAAGCCATGAGAAAGGAAATGAAATACTTTTTTAAGGAAAACAATACAAATGGAATGAAAAGTAAAGTTGTATGGGATACCTTTAAATCAGTGGTAAGAGGTATGTTGATTAAAAGAGGAGCAGAAATTAAAAGACAGAAAGACGACAAATTTAAAAAAAGATATGCAGGCTTTAAAGGTATTAGAAGATAAAATGAGAGTAAATGGGGGTAGTAAAAAGCTGGAAAATCAATATATAATACTACAAAATAGAATACAACAATTAAATACGGAAGAGACTGCAGAGAAGCTAAAAAGAATTAGACAGCAATACTTTGAAGGAGCAAATAAATCAGGACGATGGCTAGCATACAAACTGAAAAAAGAAACAGAAAAAAAGATCATTAATAAAATTAAGATAGGCCAAAAAATAATAACTCAACAGGAAGAAATAAAAAGAGTGTTTCAAGAATATTTTACAAATGTATTTAAGGAAAATAAGGATGACGAAGACTTTGATGACAAATTAAGCACTTATCGTGATAGAAAGAATATAATGCAGTTGACAAAGGAACAAATTGAGGAGTTAGAAAAACCAATACAGGAGGAGGAAATATCGAAAAGGATAAGGGCTTTGAAAGAAGGGAAAGCACCTGGGCCAGATGGCTATACGGCAGTGTTCTACAAAACCTTTGAAAAAGAGATCATTAAGGAATTAGACAAAGTATTTAATAATATAGCAGAAGAGGGGGCTCCTAGCACATGGAATTTAGCAAATGTGACCTTAATTCCTAAAGAGGGTAAGGATAATTCCGAGCTCGCCAACTACAGACCCATTGCACTTCTAAACATAGATTACAAGATCTACACTGGAATTCTAGCAAATAGAATAAAAAAAGTATTGGAAGAAATTATACACGTAGATCAAAACGGATTTTTGCCAGGAAGGCATGTAAGATTTAATATACGTACCATCTTGAATATAATAGAACATTACACAATACATAACGATAAAAAAATGGCGCTAATGCTGGTTGACGCTGAGAAGGCTTTCGATAATTTAAGATGGAAATTCACGTTTGAGGTCATGAAAAGAATGGGATTTGGGAGAGGATGTTTATCAAACATTGTTAAATTATATGATGATCAAAAGATTCAAGTTACAATAAATGGGCAAAAGACAAACTATATTAAGGTAGAGAAAGGCACAAAGCAAGGTTGCCCCCTCTCACCATTGCTCTTCATTGTGGCTTTAGAAGTTTTGAATAACTCTATCAGAGCAAACAAAACAATTACTGGTGCCAGGATTAAGGGAGTTGAATACAAACTCCGGGCCTATGCCGATGATATGATAATAATATTAGAAAACCCAAATAACTGTATAGATCGTGTCTTAGGGGAAATGAACAAATTTGGTTACTTCTCTGGATTTAAGACAAACAAAAGTAAAACTATATTGATTACAAAGAATATGAAAACAGCTGATGATAAGAAGCTAGCAATGAATTCAGGAATTGAAGTAAAAAAAAGAGCAAAGTATTTAGGTATATGGTTGACAAATAAAAACACAGAATTATTCGAAAACAATTACAAGGCTGTATGGAAACAGATTACAAGGGATATGCAAAGATGGAATAAACTGGATTTGTCATTGTTAGGATGAATAAGCACTATCAAAATGAATGTGCTTCCAAGAGTCATGTATCTTTTCTTAAATCTGCCCATTATTAATAACGATAAGGTAATTCTGACATGGGAAAAGGAAATTAACAAATTTTTATGGAAGGGAGGAAGAGCAAGGATTAAAACTCAGATACTACGAAAAACAAAAGAAAATGGTGGCTGTGCTCTGCCCAGTTTGAAATTATATTTTTGGGCGGCAGGTTTATTATGGCTGCAAGATTGGGTGAGATTAGAAAACAATAATCTGTTAAACATTGAAATATCCAATTTAAGGTATGGATGGCATGGATACTTATGGTATCGCAAAGATCTGGTTAACAAAGAATTCATAAATCACTCAATTAGGAAGCCTTTGTTAAGAATTTGGAAGATAGTAAGATCAATGTTCTACACTAAAATACCATACTGGGCCTCTGCCCAAGAAGCTTTGTTTGGCAGATGGATGAGAACTCAAAGTTGGATAAGATATAAGGACTTAACTAAAAGGATGATAAGAGGTGAAATAGAAATTAAAACCAAAGAGGAATTGGAACGTAGTGAGATTATTGTTCAATGGTTTATGTACCTGCAAATTAAATCCAAATTTAGAGAAGACTTATCAAAGGAAGGGTTGGAAACTCAGCCAAATGAGCTGGATAAAATATTCTGGGATACAGATAAGGGGAAGATCTCAAAATTCTATAAATTATTGTCATCAAGAGAGCTTGAATCTGAACTGATTACATCCAATATGATAAGGTGGGCACAGGATGTAGGCCACCCGATTAACCTAGAAAATTGGGAAAACTCATGGAAAAAAACAGCAAAATTTACAGTGGCCCAAGATCTGAAGGAAAATCACTTGAAAGTTGTAAACAGATGGTACCTGACGCTGTCAAGGTTATCCAAGATACACAATAACAAAGAAAATAAATGTTGGAAGTGTGGAAAGGTAAAGGGGAACTATTATCATTTATGGTGGTCGTGTTCTAAAGTTAGGCGATTTTGGATGAAGATTCATGTCACCATACAGAAAATAATAAGAGTAAAATATATTATGACTCCAGAACTATATCTGCTTAATATGACTACTCATTTGGGGTCAGAGCCAGAGAAAAGGTATTGGAAAACTGTGTTATATTTTATAACAGCGGCCCGAATACTTCTTGCCAAGTTTTGGAAAATGGAAAGGGTACCTAATACAGATGAATGGCTACAGAAAGTCTTGGAAATTAAAGCAATGGACAAATTAACTGCACTATTAAAGAATGAAGATTATGAAAATGAGTTATGGCTACCCTTTGAAGATTATGTGTACAAAAGATGGAAAATAAGAATGTAACTAAGTGTTAGAGATAATATCTGGTAGAGGTAGACCATTTTGATTGCTACTTTTATGTTAACGCAAAAAATATGGTTATATGTACATAAGAAAATTTCAGAATGAAGAGTTATAACATAACAGAATTCAACAGAGTTTAGCAAGAAAAATACGTATAGTGAGACAGTGCAAGGTTGTATTAAATTTATCAATTATATGTCTGTATGCCGGATCGGCATTGTACAAAGAAGATGAAATAGTTATATTGGACATGTATATGATGTTTGAAATAAAATATATCACTAAAAAGAAAAAGAAAAGAAAAATGTGGGCTTTTTTGGGGTGAATGTGAACAAGAGACAAAGAGAAGGAGGCAACCTGCTAAACAGAGAGATGAGGGTCATTTAGAAATTGTCCTTTCATTGGCAGGGGAAGATCTTTCTATTCCAGCAGACTTTGGAGAACTACTTTTTTTAACATGAAAAGAGCTGCTGCTTCTTTTTTAATATGCTGTACAACTTTTATTATGTGCTTTTAAAGTAATGTTTTAATTCTTCATTTTGTCCTTGTTGTGTTCCTTCAAGTCATTTCCAATTTAGGGTGACCCTAAAGCAAATTTGTCATGGGGTTTTCTGGGGCTGAGAGTGTGTGACTCACCCAAAGTAACCCAGTGGGTTTCTATGGTTGAACAGGGAATTAAACCCTGGTCTCCAGAGTTGTAGTTTTGATGCTCAAACCACTGCACACTTTGGTTCTTTAGACAATCTAATACTACCTTAATGTTGACTTTTTTGGTATGTTTTAGCTACTTGTGGTTTTACTTGTATTTCTTGTATTTACTTGTGCCTTGAGAGCCAGTTTTGGGGAAGTAGAGGGTATAAATAAAGAGATAAACAGACATGCAGGCAGAGTAAATAGGCCCCTGATTGCCAGTTGTTTTGCATGGTATACCTTTTGATAAATTCTTGCTAAAAATATTATATTCAATGCAGGAAATAAATATTTTGTCTTGACAGAGTCTCATGTGTAGGTACTGTGATACACAGTTACAAAAATGCATAAATGGGAAGTTTGCTTTCATTTCTTTGTCTGTGAGGGATTGGAAAGGGATCTGTGATCTGGGGACTTTTCACATCACACAATTATAGCACTATAGCAGCATTCTGGGCATTGTGGTTTGGTAAGTTCTGGCAGAGAAAAATGACTTAGAGGCACACAACAACAACAATTTAGACTTATGGCAACCCTAAGGCAAAACTATCATAGGGTCTTCTTGGCAACATTCTTCAGAGAGGGTTTGCCATTGCCATCCTTTGAGGCTGAGAGAGTATGACTTGCCCATCATCAAGTGGGTTTTTATGCTCAATTGGGGATTCAAACCCTGATTTCCCAGAGTCATAGTCCAACATAATACAACTACACTGGCCCTTCTTGCAAATGCAGCTATAGAGGAGACTATACACTTGGCCATCACCAGATAGTCAATGCAAAAATCAGGTAGACTACATATTTGGAAGCAGAAGGTGGAGAAGCTCCATTCTTGTGGCCAGAATTAGACAAAGGGATGATTGCAGCACAGAACATGAACTACTTATATCAAAGATTGGAGTAAAGCTGAAGAACACAAAATCAGTCATCATACTTCAATACGATCTGCAGAAGATAACAAAATTTACAGTGTGAGAAACAGATATGCTTTATTATTTTTAACCAACAGAACCATAAGAACTGTGGGTATGTTCAAGGAGGAATGCAGAAAGACACTATCTGTGGCCTAAAAGAAGAGAAGAAATGATGGATAACAAGTGAGATATTTCAAACAGTAAAAGAAAGATGAGAAGCAAAAGAAAAGGGAGATAGGAAGAGAAACAAAACCATGAACACAATTGTTCAATGACTAGTGCACAAAGATAAAGAGAATTACTATGATGATCAATGCCGAGAAATGCAGACAGTAACCAAAAAGGAAGAAGAAGACCTGGATTGATGGCCCTTGTGGTCTCTATGATTCTATAGTTCTGTAATCTATAATCTCTCCCATAAAATTCATGAATTCAAAGGGAAATTCAAGCCAAGGGTGGGGATACTCTAGGAACATACTATACAGTGAAGACAAAATAAAATGATGATGGTAGCAATACACAGAAGAGCCGTATGAAAGAGATAAAAAAAATGTATGATACAAGGAATGAAGAATCTTATGAAAATTAACCCCAAATTTTAGAAATTGAGGTGAAAGCTGTATTCAGGGAAATTGGGAAGAATAAATCTCCTGGAACAGATGACAATCCAATTGAACTGTCCACACAGACAGAATCAACTCTAGTGTTAACTAAAATATGCCAACCAATATAGAAAACAAGACAGATTGGCCAACAATCAATACACATCACATTCAAAAACAAAAAACAAAAACCCACTACGGACCATAATGCAAAAATATGATGGATAGCAGAGAGCACCAAGGAATCCCATTAGACAATCAGCATGTGTTTCATAGATTATATAAGAGCCTTTGACTGATAGATCACTAAAACCTATGGAATGCTCTTAAGGAAATGGGATTTTTTTGATAGTTCTGATGAGAAATCTGTTCTTAGGACAAGAGGCTATATGGGGAAACAAAATGGTTCCCAGTTGGCAAAGGGCTCAGGCGAGGCTGCATTCCATGATCCTTTCTGTTCAGCTTGTAATCAGAAAAGATCATATGAAGAGCAGGTGTAGACTCAGAGGAAGGAGGAGTGAAGATAGGATGAAAAAATATCAACAATCTAAGATAAGCAGATGGCACCATACTACTAGCAGAAAACATCATAGACATGGAACAATTACTAAGGAAAATAAAAGATGAAAGTGCTAAAACAGGCTTACTGCTGAACACAAAGAAAACCAAAATAATGACAATGGAGGATTTACATAAATCCAACCTAGATAACAAGATAATTAAAATAGTTAAAATATTTCCCATACCTTGGGCCAAACACTGATCTGAACAGAGACTCCAGTCAAGAAATCATAAGAAGACTATGAATGGGAAGGGCAGCTATGAAAGAACAAGATAAGGTCTTAAAGGGTAAAGATGTACAATTAAACACTAAAGTTAGAATTACCCAAACCATAGTATTCTCCATTACCATGTATGGATGTGAGACAGTGAAGAAAGTAGATAGAAAGAAAATAAACTCATCTGAGATGTGGTGCTGGATAATAGTACTGAGGATATTGTAGCCAGCCAAAATGACAAACAAATGGGTTCTAGAACAGATCAAGCCTGAATTCTCCCTGGACGTAAAGATGACTAAATTGAGGCTACACAAAGGGATCTCACAGACTAAGGGGCTGTGCTGTCCCTTTTACAACCAGATTGGGGCTGCGGCAACTGCATGCTGCAGCTCTGATCTGGCCTTTCCAGGGCGTGAAAAGGAGCCACAAAAAGCAGCTCGTTTTTGCACCCTAGAAAGGGCATGATAGCCACAGTGCTGCGGCTTTATGGTGCTTCTTTGGTGCTGCATTGTGCGGCAGCCAGGGCATGCATCATGTAGACGCTATGCTCTGACTCCACCCCCCCCCAACCCGGCCCAAACTGCCAGTCTGTACAGGACCTAAGTGAAAGATAGAAGTTGGTAGCATGAGGTTTCATAGAAATGGGCCTACTTCTGAGACACATTTGGACTGTCATACTTCAGGTACATTATGGGAGGACATGACTTATTAGAAAAGACAATAATGCTGGGAGGTGGAAGATAGTAGAAAGAGGAGAAGACCAGATGCCAGATGGTAGACTCAATCAGAGAGGTCATCGGTCTGGGACTGCAATTGCTGAGCAGAGTGGTTGAGGATAGGGAGGCTTGGAGATGACTTATCCACAGAGTTACCATAAGCTGGGTTTAGCTTGGGGGCAGTCAACGACAACAACAAAATGCAAATACTCGGAATCTGTAAGACAAAATCATGGCAGAAAAGTGGGATTCTAGTCCTGTAATTGTGTAGTATGAAAAGGCCCCTGATTTACAGTCAAAACTTCCATTTCCCAGACTCTGGAGATTATCACACGGAGGCTTACCATCGCTAAAATGTGGCTAAATCATCTGCAAATGGCACAGCAGCCATTTCTCCAATAATGGAAGCTCCCTGATGATTTAATCATGGAAAGCAAGCATGACTGCCGATCACACATCACATTTTTTTGTACAATTTAGCCACATTTTAGCTATGGTAAGCCTCTGTGTGATAATCTCCTCTGTGTAGTGGTGAGGTGGAAATCACCGTTTGCCAAGGGATTTTTTGGCAGGGGAAACATGGATGTGATTAACTGCAAAAGTAATTGGGAGGTATATGTGCCCGCACCTCAGCTCAGCCCTTGAAATAAATGTTACTTTGCACCTGTAGCTGGGAGTAGGTTTTTTGTAACAGCTTTGCTGTCATTTTTAAGCATTATGCAGTCTTAATGCTCATCGTCTTTCAGAACTGTGGTTGCTTTCTGATTGAACCTCTTTAAGGATTTAGACCCTTGGATAAAAGAGCCATTCAACTTTTACATTTGCCCTGCACACCTTGAAGCCAATTTGTTTATCCTGTTCTTTAAATAATGCGGTGTTTCCTATGTTGAAGATGCTTTATTGAGATGTAATGAGGGCTGAGGTTTCTGAATTTGCAATAATAATAAGAGCACTCTTCTGAGCAGCAGTGGGAACATTACATCCTTTTGTGGTATTTAATTCGCAAATGGTGAGGCTCCATTGCTTCAAGAAAGATCCTGCGGCTAATTTGGTTATAAAATTGGGAAGGCACAACCCTCTATTCATGAATAAAGGGTCTTAAATGTGCAAAAATATTTCTTTTTAACTCTATTTATCTTTTTTTACATGCAGTCATGCCTCGGAGTTATATCTAGCAAGTGACTGTGGTGAATAACTGTGAAACAACTTTCTCCTGCCGCTCTTGTTCTTATGGCTCCTCTCTCTTGATTTTCCATTCCTGCAACAAACTTCAGAATGCAATAGTTTATACTGCTTTCACTCCAAAGTCACAAAAACATTAGGAGGAATGTCCTGACAATAAGAGCTGTTCGACAGTGGAATACACTCCCTTGGAGAGTGGTGGAGTCTACTTCTTTGGAGTTATTTAAACAGAGTCTGGATGGTAATCTGTCAGGGATGCTTTGATTGTGATTTCCTGCATGCCAGGGGGTTGGTCTGGATGGCCCTTGTGGTATCTTCCAACTCTATGATTCTATGATTTATTGTGGACTCACAGCTGCAACCTGACCCTGAAAGTCTGTTTCTCCAGCCCTCCTTTGACATTTTCCCGATTCTGATGCTTCTAAATATTTTCCAGCTAGATAAAGGATGAGGATAGAACAGATATAAAATGCTGTTGTAAAAAGGAGCTTCAGAAATAAAGCAGTTTGATGTCCCTTTAATTCCATGTCTCAATGCTATTGAATTCTGGGGTTTGTAGTTTGGTGGGGCACCCAAACTTTCTGATAGGAAAGGCTAAAGAGGTCACGAAACTCAGAAATTCCATAGCATTGATTTGTGGAGGTAAAGTGGTGTCAAACTGTTTTATTTCTGCAGTGTAGCAGCAGCCTAACACATATTATGATATTCATTTATAGTACATCTGTTTCCCAATAAAGGGACTTAAGTTGGCTCCCAAAATGTTGAGAGCAATACATATTAACATTATCCAAAATCACCTGCAATATATATTAAAAAGTTCCCTTTGAAAACCATTTTAAAAAACCTATAAAATCAAAGCCATTTAAAACTATACCCTCTAACATTTCTCATATGAAAATTGAGACTTATGTGGCCAAGCAATATCAGAGTGTAGTCAAGATGGTAAAAGTTATTAATGAGAAAAAAACACACAAACTAGGAGAGGCTGCAGCAGTTTAGTTTGCTTTTGTCTGAGCCTGTTAGGAAAGGAAAGATTTGGTTGTCTCTACTCCTATGTCCCTGGCTAAAGTAACTGAGTGCAAACTGCTTTTGCATGTTGAACTAAGTTTGTAGCAATTAAAGGAAGGTAAGGTCAGTAGGGACAAGTGGGAGGAGGAGAGAGAAGCTAGGACATTTTTGGAAAAAAAACTGTACAAAAGTGGGATGACAAATGATTAATTAGCACTGTCCAGCCAAAGTGGGACAGTTCTAGTGTGTGTAAAAATTCAGTAAAAGACAGAATATAAAAATCAACAACACAGCACATCATTAAAAGCCCAGCGCAGTCAATTCCTGAAAGCTTGGCAGAATAGAAACATTTTTACTTGTTAGCAGAAAGAGAGCAAGGAGGGAGCCATCCAGGCCTCCTAGGGAGTAAGGAGAGGTGAAGAAGGAGTTTTTTCATGTGGCAAGTGTGATCAATTTTCTAGCTTTCAGACTTGTAATAGTCATATAGACTCAATAGTTTATTTATATGCATTAGTGTGGATTCTGTTGCTAGTGTTACCTAAAGGAGACCCATTGAATCAATGTGATTTACCTATGTGTTTACTTATCTTTCAGGTCAAGTCAAACATATATTGCTTTTGGCCAAAGGCTTTTGCATCAAACTATATCCAAACAACAACAAACTATATAAACATTAGTCATACTTGCCATTCAATGATTTATTGAATTGGTCTATTCTAGTTGGGACTAACCCATCAGAATCTGTTGGGGTTGCTGCTGCTGCTGCTGTTGTTGTTGTTGTTGTGTGCTTCCAAGTAATTTTTGACTAATGGTGACCCTAAGCCGAATGTATCATAGGGTTTTATTGGCAAGTTTCTTCAGAGGGTGTTTGCCATTGCCATCCTCTAAAGCTGAGAAAATGTAACTTGTCCAAGGTCACCCAGTGAGTTTCCATGGCCAAGCCAGGATTTGAACCCTGGTCTCCAGAGTCAAATGCTCAAACCACTACACCATGCTGGCTCTCTAACAGGATTTGAGCTAATATTTATAAACAGTTCTACATTTTAAAGAGAGCCAGTGTGGCATACTGGTTTGAGCATTCAACATTTGATTCTGGAGAGCATTGTTCAACTCCTAGCTCATCCATGGAAACCCACTGGATGACCTTGGACAAGTCACACTCACTCAGACTCAGAGGAAGGCAGTGGCTAAAACACCTCTAAACAAATTCTGCTGAGAAAACCCTGCAATAGGTTCACCTTAGGGTCGACATACTTCAGAAATGACTTGACAGCACACAATAACAACTGCTACATTTTAAAACATTCATGTGCACCTAAAAAGACCAAAATAGTAAAAAAAGATCAAAGACTATTTGAAATGTCAAATAAGAAATTGCATGAATAAAATGATGTCTGGTGTTTTAGTAAGCAGAAACATTTTGGAATAAGAACATTGCTAGCCAACAACAGAAGCAGGTGGTGTTGGTGCATGCTAGCATGATCTGATAGAAGGCTGCAGAACTGTAAGAAGGACAGGGTGAACATGGGAAATGGCAGTTTCATTTCTGAGGCTTACCTGATATTATTTCCCCACACCTCAGAAAGACAGAGATATTTGCACTGAGGCTGGAGAGAAGCGTGGCTAGTATGTGTCATAAAGAGAGGCTGTTGTAAAATCTCAAGCTTGGGTTTTTTGTTGTTTTTTTTTTTTTGTTGTTGAAGATTTCATGATAAATAATTCATAAGAAACTAGAAGGGCTTTGATGGCAGCTGGTTCTGATTTAATCACAAGTAAAAATAGAATGGTTTGCCTGAGCAAAATCACAAATCCAAGTATTTGAGACTTGGGCATGCATTATCCCTGCTAGTATATTTCTGACAATTTGTTGGTGGAAATTTCTTACAGGGAGCATGCCGCTTTATTGTGAAATTGAATCTAAAGGAAGGAGTTTGCTGTATTTGTGCTTGCCTTGATGTGAATACTGATTATTTTTGATAGGAACAATGGCAAGTTTTAGCCGCAGGAAATACTAGTATTAATATCAATACACATACCATAGCCTTGAAAATGAGTGTGGGATTGTAGTAGTAGTGGTAAGTATGATGATCATGATGAAGTACGACAGCCTCATTTTAGTTGTCCTGGCTTCCAGGGGTAGTTTAGCCTTGATGTGCTCTAGAACCATCTGCTTGACTACTTGGCCATCCACAGTATCCTCAGCACTCTTCTCTAGCACCCCATCTCAAATACATTGATTTTTCTATAGGCTTTTTTCACTATCCAGCTCTCACATCCGTACTACATTATGATAAGGAATACAATGGCTTAGATATCATAATGAATACTTTTGAGCTGTGCCCAGAAATAGACAGGCAGCCTTGGAGCTATTGTAACAAGGGGGTTGTGTGCTTCCTACAGTCCAAATAATAATTTCTCTGTACAGTGCGCCCTTCCCTTATGCAGGAGATCCGTTCCGTCCCCTTCCCCGGACATAAAGGAAAAATGCGTATGTTGGAGCCCCATTAGAAGTAGTGGGGCTCGTGCCCGCAGCGCGCCCCATTCTTCCAGGTGTGCCAAGGCTTCTTCTGGTGCGGGCTTCCAGTGTATGCTGGAAGCTGCATAAGGTGCGCACGCATATAACACGGGTGCACTGGATATCAATACAAACCTGCTAGAGCCCTAAGATCTTCAGGAGAAGGCTTTCTCTTGGTCCTGCCAAGATCACAGGCTCACTTGGTGAGTTCAAGGGAGAGAACCTTCCCAATGGCTGCTCCCATCCACTGGAACTCCGTTCCTTGGCCAGCTAGGCTAGCCCACTCCCTGCTGGCGTTTTGCTGGCAAGTAAAAATATTTTTATGCAGGCAGGTGTTTAGTGTATAATTTTTGGACTAGGTGGGGTTTTAGTTATGTTTTTTAACTTTTTTATACTTTTATGTGATTTTATATTTTATATAGTTTTTAATTGTTTTAAATTTTCCTGAGATTTTAAATGTTTTGTCTGTGAGCCTGCTTGGATCCCTGTGGGGAGTAAGGCAGCATATAAATGAAAAATAAATAAATAAATAAATAAATAAATAAATAAATAAAATCAAAGCTGGGACTGCTAGAGTGGGAAAGTGCTTATACTGCTACTGAACTCTGGTCCTTCCCTTTTAATACAGTAACTCGCCTTGGTTTTGAGATGTGTATTTTGCAGCAAGAATGTGACACTGCTCTCATTCACAAACATGTGGCTTAAGACAGATGGCATTGTAAGAAAACATCTACATCACTGATTCATTGAAATTCTTCCATGTGTTTCACACTGTGGTGTAGATTGGTAGATTAATGTGCTTCTTCACTGTAATAATTAAAATATTTAGTGATGGGTTAAAAAGTTGTTTGAAGGTCAAAGTTATGATAAAGTACAAATCTATATTAGGGACAAAGGAATGAGTGGACTTTCTGATCTGTTCTGCCCTAGGCTTATACCACAACTACCTCATATCTGAAGTCAAAGGCTTTCATGGCCAGCATCCATAGTTTTTTGTAGAAGAGTTTATTCCTGATGTTTTGCCGGCATCTGTGGCTGGCATCTTCAGAGAATGGAGACCTGGAAGAGAGTGGTTATATATATACTGTGTGATCCTGGGTAAGGAGGAGTGATTCCCATGTTAATCTGTATATTGTTTTGTTGTTGATGGCCGGGCCTCAGGGTAGGAGGATATGCTTCTTCACCACTTTACCTATTCTGTCTGTGACTCTCTTGATGTATGGTAGAAATGCCTTCCCTTTGGGTGGTTGCTTGTCTTCGCTCCACTGGGTTTTTCTGGGTCTGGGCTGCTTAAGTCCCATTATATACAATGGGATAGCAAATATATAAAATGACAAAATCAAGCTTTGCTTTTTGAAATTTATATTTTTAAAAATATTTTCAAGCCATGAATGTTTGAACCCGTGGATATGGTGGGCTGACTGTATTTTGTCCTTAGTTAACTCAGCAGGGGGAAGAGGGAAGAGAGGAAGGGACAGACTCTTACTCTTCCCAGTGGGTGCAGGCAAAAGCAAACCTACTGCAGCATCTGCTAGCTTGCGTATTCTTCCCCATTCGTATCTTTTGTTGTCTTCACCACATTCTGATATTGCTTGATCATGCATGGCTTGGTTTTCATCTATGACAAATTGGAGGATATGGGAATGAGCTTTAGCTTACAACTTTATACTTTTGTGGAATTGAAACCAAAATAACATAATCTTAACTCTAGTGTTAAACTGGCAGGTTTTTGCATTTCCTTTGGTGTCGAAAAGAAAATTTTATCATTATGATTTTCTGAAGTGAAAATATTCACACATATTTATCATTTACACAGTAAATATGTATGCATGCAAAGGTGTGACTCTCTGTCTGTGTCAGACCTGGGAATCATGCAGCCCACAATCCCGGCCATGTAACGCTCACCCCACAGACATATACAAATTAAGACTCTGCCCACCGTTATTTTATTATTGTAGTATCATTTTTAGATTTGTATCTGTAATTTTAATGGATGGAATTGTTTAATCTTTTTTAAGGGGAGGAATTGTATATATTGTATTTTTTAAAGGTTGTACGCCGTGTTGATTGTGGAAACAAAAAGCGGGATATAAATTAAAGTTTTATTTATTTATTTATAAAACGACGTTGGCCCCAGCGGCCCTAACCAACTTAACCAATAGTGAGGGATGCTGCAAGATGCAGTACAACAATTGGGTGGCTGCATTTTTTCTTTGGCCACTTTCAACGTTAAACTAACCACAGTTTGTCATGATACTTGGTGAACTCCAGTTTGTTTAAACTCTATTTATTAAGAACTTTGGTTCCTGGATAGGAGGGCTCATAGAAACCAGTTTGATATTTAAGAACATGATTTGAAGGACTAAAATTGTGCATCTGAATCATCTTTATTTTAATTAATCATTTCCTAAAGGTTGTCAACTATATGAAAATGTAAAAAGAGAATGATTTAGAAAATTAACTGAACACAGTGAAGCACAGTGGTTTTGAGTTTGTTGTTGTGTGTCTTCACATTGATTCTGATTTATGATGACCTTAAAGTGATCTGGAGGGTTTTCTTGGCAAGATTTGTTCAGAAAGCTTTTGTCATTGTCTTCTTCTGACACTGCGAAAGTATGGCTTGCAGAAGGACCACCAGATGGATTTCTGTGGAGTCCAAATCTCGTGGACGCCTAGTCCAAGACTCAGACCACTACACCATGCTGGCTCACAGTGGCTAAATTCAAGAAATCCCAGTTTGAATCTTGCCTTTAACATGAAACATCTAAGAAAAGCCTCTCTCCCAGCCACAGTGCTATCACCATCATGAGAATAAATGAACTGGCCTACATAACAGAACTGGTATTCCATAAGGATTTTATAATGTAATGGATGTGAAGCCCATTGAATGCCCTGGACAGACTGCTTTAGTGAAAAAAGGGACATAACACTGACTCATTTGTGAAGGTGGATTGCAATTTCCCTTTGGACAAACCAAAATACACTAGTCCCTCCACATTTGTGGCTTTGACTTTTGTGGATCTGATTATTCACAGATTTTATTAACATGTTCTCTTTAGGAATATCGAGGCCTTCCAGGGCAACTCTATGGTCAACTTTAACCAAAAGTCACACTGAAGGACCCAGAGATTCCTGGAGAGAACATTTCACTAGACATTTATAGCTCCTCCAGCTCAATCCTATGGCCATAGTGTTTCTCTTGTTTGTGATTTTTCCACATTCATAGGGTCCTATGACCCTAACCCCAGCAAATGTGGAGGGATGAGTTTACTTTCCACTATTATAAGCCTTAAATGAGTTATATGCTGGGCACTCTAGCAACATTCCATGCTTTACAAGCATGACATTCATTGAGCTAGTATTTGAAATTTGACGCCCATGATTTACTTTATGAGCTCTATGCAGTTACACCAAATTTCAAGCGAATCTTATAAAAATTCCTAGAAGTACAAGTCAAATAGCATTGAATACAGACACATTGACGCTTTTTACTCAGTTTTCAGACAGGCTTACCATACATTTCTTCTAAATAGTGGTAGAAACCAGTGATTGCCCATATGTTGAACATTGTGTGTACACATATTGTATGTTCATTGAATGTAACATGAACCTTTAACCACAACAGTCTGCATTGAAGTGTTTAGTTGAGGTTGAAGGGCAGGATGAAAATGTAACTTGTAAAAAGTGTTTAATGTGTGGTTACCTGGCCACACATTATCTGGGTTTTGTTTTGTTTTTTATCTTATGCTCAAAGAGACCAGTAGGGATCCCCTGTGTTTTGACAGGGAGCTGGTAAAATCAGAGCAAATACACCTAGCGAAGAAACAAGGAAACTGCAACAGTTGATTTGCTTTCTTTTGTTTGACATAATCAAGATAAATACACTTACATAGAGATTTTTCTCATAAACGTTTTTCACAAAGGTATGAGGGCTTGGAGAAGTTAGCTTCTGAATATCTGAAATATCTGTTATCTGAAACTCATTGAATAAAATGAGTTACTGAATGCCCAATGAATAGGGTAAATTTGTGACAAGCTCAGCATTCTTTTTCTTTTTTAAGTTGCTAACTGACCCAGTTCATTCAAATCAATGGGATCTTCTTAGCACATAGGATAAGCATGGCCAGTAGAGTTCGCCTGTCAGCACTGTTGACAGCTTTAGTAAGAAACTGTCTATGGAGATAAGAAAGATTATTTTGAGGGCTAAGGGTGTCACTGAGCCTGACAGATAGAGCCCAATAATGAAAAAAGAGAAGGAAAATAAATTTGTGCATTATAAGACTATGGAAGCTTACATGTAAACCTTTCTGGACACAGCTGATTTTTGCCGATTTTAGGAGCTAAGCAGGATCAAGCCTGGTTTGTACTTGGATGGGACACCAGCAGGGCACACCAGGAATCTCCAGGTAGGATTAGGAAAGAATTTGCCTGAGACTAGAGAGCCACTGTCAGTAAGAATTAGCAAGACCTGGAGTGCATCCTCTTGTTGTTGATATTGTTGTTGTGTGTCTTCAAGACATTTCCAAATTACAGCGACCCTGTCATGGGATGTTCTTGGCAAGTTTCTTCAGAGAGGGTTTGCTATTGCCATCCTCTGAGGCTGAGACAGTGGGACTTGCCCAAGATCATCCAGTGAGTTTCCATGACTGAACCAGGATTCAAACCTTGGTCTCTAGAGTCCTAATCCAGTGCTCAAACCACTACACCATGCTGGCTCTCTGGAATGTAACTGCACTGTAGCAATAATGCAGTTTGTTACTACTTTAACTGCCATGGTTCCATTCTACAGAATCTTGGGATTTGTAGCTTTATGAGGCATCACCAGTCTTTGGCAGAAAAGGCTAAAGACCTTGTAAAACTACAAATCCCACAGTTCCATATAATGGAGCTTCAGCACTTAGTGATGTCACAGTGCATTTTTCCACCATGTAGATGCACCCAAAGCCAGATGAACCAGATGCAACATCTTGAGTGGAAACTTTCCTTCTTCTGTAGGTTTGCATATGCAAATAATAGGAAACCATAGCTTGTTACTAAATCTGAACAGAGTCAAATTCTTCTGCATTTTTCAGTGGGACGTAACTGTGTACTATAAGCCTTTCTTTTCCTTCACTGCCTGAATTCCTAATTTGTAGCTGTTACTGTTGTTAATAGCTAATAAGTACACCGTATTTATTTGCTCTGTACAGCTGACCTGGTTTCAGATTTAGGTGTGATTGTAAACTGATATTAACAGTTCCTTTTTAAAACAAAAATAAAAATTGTTTAATTTCACAACAATGCCTTCGCTAGCACTTGCTGCTTGGATAAGTGAGTGTGGAAAATGAGGCACTGGCTTTGTTTATATGTGTGTGTGTGAGAGAGAGTGCATATGTGTTCAAGTGTACACTTTTACATTGAAGTGGGGAAAATGCAACCTCCAAGCTGTATGTGGTCCCAAAACATGGTGTGTAGCTGTAGGGATATTAAATGAGGACATTGCCCCCCACATAAGTATTTAGATACCCCTTCAATCCCTAAATATCTAGCATTGCAGTGAATAAGACAATGAAAACTGTTCATATCCACAGTTTTTATACCTTGTATATTTACCTTCTCTCAGTAACTTTCCCATTTTGGCTGGATGCTTATATACTGTGTTTCCAAATGCTCACTTAAAGTTTTAAGACTTCAAAGATATAACTGTGTCAGTCTGTGGAATCAGTATGTAGAGAGATCTTGTGGCATATTTGAGACTAACTGAAGGGAAGAAGTTGGCAGCATGAGCTTTTGTAGACCTAAGTCTACTTGGTTTTTTGTGAGTTTTTCAGGCTATGTGGCCATGTTCTAGAAGATTTTCTTCCTGAGGTTTTGCCAGCATCTGTGGCTAGCATCTACTTCCTCAGATGCATTTGGGTGCTCCAAGGTTAAAGCCAGATAATTATTTTTTTCCTACAGGAGAGCTGATCAGGTGTAAAAAGTTTTTTTTAGAAAAGGACCTTTTGCTCTCAAAAGGAATCAGGCTGCAGTGACTTTGGGGTGTGCTTTTCTTTCCCCTAAGCTACTGAAAGTACACTTCTAGTATTGAAAAATGAGCATTTCCTTCTGCTGAATGCTGCAGCATCCCTGTCCCGCAACTACTTTAAAAGGTATATATTTTGGTTATCTGGTATTTCTCAGTTTGCTTTATGTTTATTGCATTGTGGTGGGGGTTTTGTTTTGTTTTTGTTTTATATTTCTGTGTGGATAATTTGTTTTACAATTTTATTACATAGTTTTATATTTGTATTACTCCTTCCTCTCCCTTTGTGTTGGGATGTGTGTATGCATTGATATTATGTGTGGGTGTGTATTAGAATGCATGCCTTTGCCGGGGCTGTGTCTTTGTTCTTTTACTTGAAAAGAGCCATGTGTAATTATGCAGCTAGATAAATAAATCATAATGATAATAATGTAATGCTACTCTTGGAAGCTTCCAGAAGCTTACTTTTCTTTTGGATAGAAAGAAGAGGCAGTCCAGGGTGTCTGGAGGAGATGCTAGCCTTGTGGGGAGAGGGGCTAAATTTGCCTATCCCTACATAAGCTTTATCGTAAGTCAGACCATTAGTCCCTCAGTATTACCTAACCTATGCAAAAGAAGCAATATCTACAGTGAGGTTACCTTTGCATAGGAGAGGGCACAAGAAATTATAGCAGTTAA